>NW_017731569.1:896918-929592 GCF_001890085.2 Hipposideros armiger
TCTTGGCTATTATAAATAATACTGCAGTAAACATAAGGATGCACATGATCCCTCGAAGTAGCAACTTGGGTTTCTTCAGGTAAATACCCAGAAGTGGGATTACTGGGTCCTTCTTTGTCTCTTGTTATAGCCTTTGTTTTAAAGTCTACTCCACCTGATACAAGTATTTCTACCCCAGCTTTTTGTTTGTTTGTTCATTTGTTTGTTTCCATTTTCATTAAATCTCTTTCTTCATCCCTTTACTTTCAGTATGTGAGTGTTTTGATCTGAAGCGAGTCCCTTGTAGGCAGCATACATGGATCTTGTTTCCTTATCCATTCAACCACCACATATCTTTTGATTGGAGCATTTAATCCATTTACATTTAAAGTAACTGTTGATAGATAGGTAGTTATTACCATTTTGTTTTATTTATTTATGTATTTATTTATTTAGTCTTAAAGAAGTCCCTCTAAAAATCTTTGTAATACTGGTTTGGTGGTAAGGAACTCCTTTAGCTTTCTCTTGCCTGGGAAGCTCTTTATCTGTCCTTCGATTCTAAATGATAGTTTTGCTGGGTAGAGTAATCTTGGCTGATAGTTTTGCTGGGTAGAGTAATCTTGGCTGTGGGTCGTTGCTTTTCATCACTTTGAATACTTCATACCAATCCCCTCTGGCCTGCAAAGTTTCTGTTGAGAAATCAGCTGACAGTCTCATGGGAGCTCGCTTGTAGGTAACTAGTTGCTTTTTTCTTGCTACTTTTAAGATTCTTCCTTTGTCTTTAACCTTTCACATTTTAATTATGGTGTGTCTGGGTGTGGGACTGTTTGGGTTCATCTTGTTTGGGACTCTTTGTGCTTCCTGGGCTTGAATATCCATTTCCTTCACTAGGTTAGAAAAGTTTTTATAATATTTTTTCAAATAGGTTTTGAATTTCTTGCTCTCTTTCTTCTCCTTCTGATAGCCCTATGATGTAGACTTGGAATGCTTAATGTTGTCCCAGAGGCCCCTTAAACTGTCCTTATTTTTTGGATTCTTTTTTCTATTTGCTGTTCTGATGTTTTCTGCTACCCTATCTTCTAAATTGTTGATTTGATCCTCTGCTTCATCTAATCTACTGTTGATTCCCTCTAAAATATTCTTCAATTCAGTTATTTCTGACTTTTTTTTATGTTTTCTATCTCCAGTTTTATATTTTTTATCTTTTGTTGAAGTTCTCCCTGAGAGCATTGAGCATCCTTATAACAAGTGTTTGGAACTCTGCACCTGGTAGATTGCTCATTTCTATTTTCTTTTTCTAGAGCTTTGTTCCATCCTCTTATTTGAGACATGTTTCTCTGTGGCCCCATTTTGTCTGCTCCCTGTGTTTGCTTCTATATATTAGGTAGGGCTGCTATGCCTCCTGGTCTTAGTAGAGTGGCCTTATGTAGTAGGTGTCCTTTGGGACCCCTGGTCTCCCTGGTCACCAGAGCTGGGTGCTCCAGATGTATCCCTTGTGTGGGTTGTGTATAACCTCCTGTTGTAGCTGAGCCTTGGTTGCTCTTTGCACATCAATGAGAGGGATTGACCCTCTGGATCATTGGTTGTGAGGACTGGTTGTGACTATAGTGGAAGAATTGTTGTGCAGAGACTGACCCTACAAAGCAGGATTCACTTAACAGGGCTCTGGTGCCTGCCCAGTCTGCTCTTTGAGTGTTTGTCCTTAGAGGCAGCCAGGTGATCCTCTGGCTTGGTTCAAAGCTGGCCACTGGGTGTGCCAGCCCTGGGGCTCCTGGAAAGGGACCCACTGCAGACCAAGTTCAGCCACAGCCTGTGTCTAACCCAGGACCACCTGGATGAGCCACAAAGCAATCTGCAAATGGCCTCCACCCATGCTGTGCTTGGAGGCGCCTCAAGAGTCCAAGCCATGAACCACGGCTTGTTGTTGCTAATGCCGAGCTTAGGGCTACTCTGCCAGAGGTATGGGACACACTGAAGCCAGATGCTTAGGGTTTTGTGAACCTCTGAGAGATTTTAGGAAATTCTGCAGCACGATTCAAGACAGGCTGTTTGTCCAGAAAAGCCACTGGAAATAGCTTGGGTGGGCCCAAAAAGTTGGGTGGAGTGGGGTCTCAGAGTCGCCAGGACAGGGTGAATGGACTGTGTTTGCCAGGTTGATGGAGACTCTGATATGGCAGGCATGTGTACCTGCACACCAGGAGTAGGAGGGGGAGAGGGGATGCTTTACAATGAAACAATGGCTTCTCCCAGCAACTCCATCTGGGAGAAAGCTGCCATTCCAGCCCTCATCCTGAAGCCAGACAATTCAGTTCCTTCCCATATGTCTCTGGCACCCTTTGAGCTGCTCCCCCAGCACTGGAGCTCAGCGCGAGTGAGTCTGTCAGTGAGTAAGTCCTTGTGTGGGCCCTTTAAGAGGAGCACCTGGGAGTGCAACCACCTTACTCTTACTCAGTCACAATGTCCATTGGGTTTTCCACAGCCGGAAGTTATGGGAACTTCTCTCTCCAACACTGGAACCCTGGGCTGGGGAGCCTGGTGTGGGGCTGTCTCCTCACTCCTCCAGGGGGCACCTTCACAGCTGAGATATTTCTCCCAATTTTTAATGGTCATGCGTGAGTGTTGGACTAGCCTGCTCCATGTCTCTGCCCCTCCTACCAGTCTCGAGGTGGCTTCTTCTATATGACCTTAGTTGTAGGGCTTTGGTTCAGCTAGACTTCAAGTGATTCTCAATGATGGTTATTCTGTAGCTTAGTTGTAATTTTGATATGGTCATGAGAGGAGGTAAGCACAGTGTTTACCTACTCCACCACTTTGCCCGGATCTGAAATCTATATTTTGATAGTCTTTATGGTACAAGCAATACATGTTTATAAACACATGCACTATATATAAGGAAAAATAGCTGTAATTCTACCATGAAGTGATAATCAGTAACATTGATATAGTATTTTTCTATTATAATATAGAGATTTTTAATATATATAATTATTTTATTAAATTTTCTATACTGTATAGGCATATTATTTTACCACATTATATAATTTTTGTTTGTTACCCTTTTCTCACTTTAAGGCACTTTTAAAAATTGATTTTGTGTCAATTTTTAATAAGAGTATTGTAAATAAAACTATATTTATAAAATACTATTTTAAATGAATCCAAGACATTTCATTATATGAATCTAATATAATTCTTTTAACCAGTATTACATTAGTGGTTATTTAGAATTTTTTTCAATGACTCCTATTATAAACAATGATCCATTACATGTGTTTTTACATCGTATTTTGTGGTATTGCTTTGATTTCCTTCAGATAGAGTCTAAGAAATAAGCACAAAGGATTATATGAGAAGGAATTAACATTCAAACTGAGACAACCTGACATTTCTCCAATTCAATTAGCCTACCTGATCTGGCCACTCCTAGAATAATTATCTATGATTTGTATAAGAATTAACTTTTGGTGCTAAAAAGAATGGCATGAGAATATGTAGTAGTGTGCATAGTTACAGCATTTAATAAATTTCCAAATGGGTATATATCAATTGCTTTATATTTAAGCCCTCATGAGCAAGATCCTTAATTAAAAAAAAAAAGTTACTACACAGCTGGTACTTGACTCATGTGTATTTCAGGATCAGGAGACATTCAGCTTTAGTCTTATAATTAGTCATTTAAAGTGGCATTAAAAATTCTAAGACAGCACATAAGTTACCAAAAAAATTCTGTGTCATACCAAGACTAGTAGCCTAGTGAAAAACAATGTGTGATGTAGCAGTAACCCCTCAAAAACTAGCAAACTCATGATTTGTTTCTTGTTTTTCTCCAACCATCAAGATACTTCTCTTTCTTCCCAGCACTGTCAGCTGCCAGGGAGGGGTCAGAAGGGAAAGAGAGGAGCTCATGAACTCATAAATTTGCCCTGATGCGTCTGCAAGGTCATCCCACAAACACTAACATCTGCTAGGACTTGGGTGGGGGCAGTTCTGAAGGGAAGTCGGAGGAGAAAAAAAAGGGGGGCTATTGCTCAACCTTGACTTTCTTCGGCACTAGTGCTGGTTCTTCCTCTGTAAAGCACCAGCAAAGCAACAAGCCTCTATTGGCTAAGATACTGTCATTTTACCATGACTCCAGAGATCTTAGCATTCCCAGCGACAGGGTATACGTTTCACTCCATTATGGGATGGACTGAGTTATTACTCATAGCAGTTCTTGAGTCATTTTATTATAGTTCAGGTGCGTCACAGAAAGAAATAGTTTATATATTCATCACTTTCTGAGGACAGAGAGTTCAGTTCCCAAACCACAGTGTTTCTGGACAGGATCCCAAATTTCTATCTCTCAAGGAAAGCATGCACTTCTGACCCTGACTAAAGGTTGTTCCTTTTTTTTTTTAATGTTAGAACTTAATTTTTCTCGCTCCATATTCTTTTGGGGGGCATATCTCATATGTTTTATTACTCAAAACTTCTAATCCTATGTAGACATGCTCCATGAAGTGGCTCTGAAATATTGTAGCTTCCTCAGTGAAGTCACAAGATGGGACGATGCAACAGCCCCTCTCCTGGGACTATCATGTGCACAGATACATCTTTGTTTTCCCCTTAGCTCAAATCAAGCCAAGTTTGTTGAATGAACAAAGCAGTGAAAGAAAATCAAGAGACATGAATAACTAGATAAGCTTGCTCCCAAGAACAGAAAGCAGTGATCACTCAGGAATAGCTGTCTTTTCTCACTTGTGATCTTCTGTTACCCAGGAGAACACTTCAGCTCTGGCAGATGTGGGAAGATCCCAGAGTAGGCTTTGTTCAATCAGTCAGTGAATTCATATATTATTGCATTCAGCCAGTCCTATGCTAGATGACTTTGGAAAGTCACAAACACACCAATACACATGCTCATGTGCACATGTGTGCACATGCGCACACACTCATCTCTCTGTTGTCAAGTCATTTAAAAGTGCTAAAGAAATTTTGAGTGTAGTGTTTGATGCTTGAAACACTTTTACTTAAAACAGGGGCTGCACAGCAAATGCAATTTTTGCTTTGGAGGATCCTGAGATAAACTCTAACAAGATAGGCAATCATATTTCATAGAGCTAAAATTAAGATACAGCTGGAATCCCATGAGATCACTGAGGAGGAGAGACTTGCCATGCATCCATATATTCTGTGGACAGAGGAAATAAGCAGTTGTTTGAATGGCAAGCCCAAATTAAAAGACAAATGGGTGAATGCTTCTAGATAGAGACATTGGCTTATGGCAAGCTGCTTCTCACATACACAGTTATTAGAGCTCTTCACTGCAACAGCAGGGTGGTATGAACTGCTATCACAAACAGATTCAAGAAATACATTATGGATCTTATTCAATAGTAGTTTATTTCTTGCACCCTGACACAACTAACCAGGTGGATGGACAGTTTTGTGTGGTGACAGGCTAACAGAGGCTCTGCCATCTTCAACATATGGCTTCCATGTCTCAGATCATCTTTATTCCAGCTGGCCAGAAGCGTAGAAAAGTATTTGTGGGAAGTTTTTAATGAATCAGGCCTGAAATGCCACATATCACTGCCTCTCACACTCTATTGGCCAACGCCCAGCCTGAAGAGGAGTTGGGAAATAGGGTTAGCTGAGGACCCACAAAGAAAAGGAGGGCATATGTTTTGGTGAGCCACTTACAGGCTTTATCTTTGGGATATTCTTTTTTTTTTTTAAGATTTTTATTGGGGAATTGGGGGATGGGAACAGTGCTGGGGAATTGGGGGAAGGGGAACAGACAAGTTGCTGTCGTTTTGTTCTTCAGTCTAGTTGTGGAGGACGTTGCTTCACTGGCCCAAGTTGGCACCATCATTGCGCTCTTCCCGGGAGAGGTACATCAGTCGCCTGCTTCTGGACGGCTGCTCACTGCGGCTGCTGGCTACACACGGTAGCCCATGGCAACCCACTGCCACAGGGACTGCAGCCTACGCCGTCGCTGGCGACTCATGGCAGCCCAGCTCCAGGTTGAGCTGTTGTTCAGCATCTTAGCTGTGGAGGGCAGTATCACTGGCCCTCATATGTGGGATCCGAACCGGGGCCCTCTGGCGTCCCAAGCCAGTTCTTAACCATCGCGCCACTCGGCCGGCCCGGGATATTCTTTTAATTATATAAGTTTGGATAAAGATTCTCCCACACAATGCTGAGTAATACAAAGAACAGATAATAGTAGATAACACTTATTGTGTTCACAATGTGCTAGATACTATTCTATGAGCTATACATGTATCATTTAATTTAATTCTTACAGACCTTTAAGGTATATAATGCAATTATCTCCACATCCACACCGATGAGGCCACAAAGACCCAGAGATATTAAATAGTTTTCCAAAATTACATTGCTAGCAAATGGCAGAGGGGGGAATCCAGCTAGACTTACTCTGGAGCCTGTGCTTATAAGGAGATATGTAGATCAGTACACAGGTAAATATGTATCTACTTCTTACAAGGTATTTACAACCTAATCAGGAATATAAAATCAACATGCATGGAAAAACAATAAGATACACACACACACACACACACACACACACAAACAAGGTCTGACAATTAAGTCCTGAACTCATCCTAGAAAAAGTGCTACATAACTCATTGCTGAATATCACTACAGTCATCTTTGAAGTACTCCCCTTGGGAAGCTATGCACCAATGCCAGTGCCTAGTCCACAACTTCAAAGCAATTTTGGCTCTTTTTCTGGAATGGCCATCAGAGCTGTCGTATTATTACTCTTGATGTCCTGAATGTCATAAAAATGTCTTCCTTTCAATATTTCCTTTATCTTCAGGTAAAGAAAGAAGTCATTAGGGGCCAGATCAGGTGAGTAGGGAAGGTTCCAATACAGTTATTTGTTTACTGGCTAAAAACTTCCTCACAGACAGTGCCGT
This sequence comes from Hipposideros armiger, assembly GCF_001890085.2. Lineage (NCBI taxonomy): Eukaryota > Metazoa > Chordata > Mammalia > Chiroptera > Hipposideridae > Hipposideros > Hipposideros armiger. The sequence goes on from NW_017731569.1 coordinate 903,824, forward strand.
GTGAGCTGGTACATTGTCGTGATGCAAGAGCCATGAATTGTTGGCAAAAAGTCCAGGTCGTCTAACTTTTTTCATGCAGACTTTCAGCACTTCCAAATAGTAAACTTGGTTAACTGTTTGTCCAGTTGGTATAAATTCATAATGCATAATCTCTCTGATATCAGAAAAGGTTAGCAACATCGTTGCAACAAGTTCTCGAACTTGTCTGAATACACACACACACACACACACACACACACACACACACACATACAGGTCTTGGGCTCTGAAAATTGCATTAGCAGGATTTATGGAAGGAAGTGAAGTGACTGGGTACCTTGGGATCTGTGTAGACAATAATGACTCCAGAAGGACCCAGTGCTGAAAAGCAGGGGAAGGAGGGATATAGAGAAGCAGAGGAGAATTATGAGGAAGATCCCATATTCAGGGGAAGCACTGTGTTGGGAGGATGTGGGATTGTTTGTCCCAGACAGAGGGTGGTGGGAACACAGACCTGATTGCAGAGATCAGCATATGATGCTTAGATGTGAGTTCATGGTTACAACCAGACAGCCAAATACCCTGAGTCTAACTCCGTCCAGACCCTCCCCACTCTCTCTACCACAGGAAGGATCCCTGGGGGCCAGGATTCAATGTTAGGGACTTCCCATTGTTTAAAAGGTTTCTGTTTTGTTTTAACAAAGCATATGGTTTATAATATCCAGTTTTTGTAAGCACACATTTGTAAAAAAATTAATGTTGTTAATGATTGCTAGTTAAGTACCACACAATTACTGCACTCAAGATTTAGTCCTGGCATAGTTTCTCTCTTCTGATGAACTAATATACTCACTTTTATTTCATAATAGACATTAGGTAATCCATCTTCATGCTCTTTTTACTAAATACACTAGATAGCTGAGATTAAAATTCTTTTTCAATTTTTACCCCCCAAATGGCTTACATTTTTTAATGGAGTATCTGCTCTCCCGTTTTCCTCTCCCTGAATTACACAACTTTTGGTTTTATCTTTATTTTAATGGGCTGACTCTATGTGGACTCTTCACAGACTGCCTCAAACTATTTCCAGAAGGAAGTTAGTTAAGACAATGGAGAATGAATAACTGAGAGTTGGGATTTAAAAATCCTTAAAAGTTTGGCTGAATGACAGACACCCAATGAATCTTAAAGAGAATTTAATGAGAGCTTTTGGCAATACGGTCCCTCTGGTTTTTAAGCCCAATATATCTGCACCTATCCCTCTGCATTTCAAGTACAGGGGGAACCAAACCAGATATTAAGGATTTAAACAGTCCATAGGAGAAATGTGTTAAAGAATCATTGAAAGTGAAAACATATTCTTTTTTGTGCTAGAAATTTTGATATCAGATCTCATTTCTGAGAGATGTCTACTTTTTGTCTAACATAGTTTTTTAGCTTAACTTTTAGTTTTGAAATAATTATATATTTTCACAGTTGTAAGAAATAATACGGAGAGATCCCCTGTACCGCTTACTCAGTTCCTCCCAATAGTAATAAATTGCAAAACCACAGTGCAATGTCACAACCAGGATATTAACATTGATACAGTCAAATAGAAAAGATTTCCAAGACCACCAAGCTTCCTGGTGTGGCCCTTTTAAATAGCCATACTCGCTTCCCTCCCTCCTCCTCACACCATCCTTAGCCCCTGACAACCACTAATTTGTTTTTCATTTTCATACTTGTGTCGTTTCAGGAATACTTTAAAGGGAATCATACAGATTGTAACCTTTTGGGATTGACTTTTTTCATTGAGCATAATTCTCTGGAGATCCATCCAGGTTATTGCATGTATCAACAGTTCATTTCTTTTCTTTGCTGAATAGTGTTCCATGGTATAGACACACAAGTAACCACTCTCCAGCTGAAGGAGATGTGGGCTAATTCCAGTTTGGGCTATTACAAATAATGCTCCTATGGACATTAATTTACAGGTTTTTGTGTGAACATGTTTTCATTTCTCCAGATGGATGGAATCTGGGGAGCACCTCATTTCAGAGCCTGGCAAATGTAGAAGTCTGGGCATCCCAATGGGTTTTTCCTGGTAGGGTTGGGGTGGGACCACAATTTATTCTGTGTTGTTTGCCTGGAGTAGAACAGTTACTGTGTAAATGTTTCCTATCTTTTAGTGTAAGTTGTTTCTTTCCTGGTCCTTGCCAGAAAAAGGAGGCTTTTGTTGTTGTTGTTGTTCTTTTGTCTGAGCTCTTCAGCATCTCTGGGTTTCTGGCTTCTTATCTCTAAGTCTGGAATATATGAGGCAAAAAGAAAACCCTGTGAACTCACCACTGCGTCATTCGATGGGTCCCATGTCCTAATCCCTCTTTCTCTCTACCTTTCAAAGTCTTCTTATGTTTGTTTTATATATGATGTTTAAGGTTTTTACTTGTACTTAGTGGAAGGAATAGGAAAAATATGTCAATTCCAACTTCCTGGAAACGGAAGTGCCCTGGCATGCTTTTAAACATGCATTAATGTCTTATATAAAATCAGTAGAGACTTATTAATATTGTCATTTCCATCTACTTTGCTAATGCATCCCTTATCAAGGCATACTAAAGATATAAGTATACCTTTTTTAACATCAAGATGTACCAAATGTTTGCAAAGCTTTACAAAATCATAACTATATAACCAACCTATTGGTGCTTCATTTGCTTCAACTTTAAAGTTTGTATTTAAGTTGGGCTTTGGTGGGAGAGCTAATTTACTTTGAAGGAAACTGTCTTTTATAGTAAAATTTGGAAGTCCAGTTAAATCAAGATCCTAGTGAATTCAAAACCCTGTGGATATATTTACTTGCAAGGTTTCTTTCCTAAGAACACTGAACATGAGGAATGCACCTTATTGTGTCACATACTAATGAGTTTCTCTTTTAGGCAACTCTCTATAATTAGATAATAGCTGCAGGCTGTCAAAACTAAAATTAACTTAATAAAAGATATTTACTTCAAGCCTTGCTTCCTCTGCCTTAATTTAAAACTATATTTAAAGTTGGGAGGTACCTTTTTTTAGACAATCACATTAAGAAGACAATTAAATGTTTAGAGTCCAGTCATTAAAAATTTGCAACCATTTAAGAATTGCACCAACTTTTAAAAATAATACACAGTGAAGGATAGAATAAAAAAATACAAGGAGTAATTAAGAATAAAGCAATAGAAATAATAATGCCTACACTTAGTACTACTTATAAAAAATAGGAAGCATATATGTAGGAATACATTTTATTTAATTGGAAAACTACAGTCCTATTTAGTCCAGAAACCTATATTTAAAACTTTTTCTTATCTAAAAGAAAAATTGATTTTGAAATTTAACTGGATATTCTCTATCATCTAAATACAATTTTTTTCTAATGTCCAATAGCTGTATGCTATGCGGCTATGGTAGCATGTTCTGAGAATCTATAAAATACACCTGAAATTTCAAACATTATTTTCACTTTCAATACTGTCCAAAAGAATTTCCATATATTAGCCAATTTGAAAGCAGGTCAGAAAGCACTTTATCTAAAGTGCACTATACACAGTTAATTCACTTATCCATGTTCACTCATTTATTTAACATTTATTTACTGATCTCTATGTACCAGGTACTGTGCTAGATGACAAAATACCAAATAACTAACAACTCTTATCCCTGAAAAATGTATGCTACAAAATGCAAAGAAGAATCTAGATAACATAATCTAGAAGTGCAACTTCAATTTCTAGAAATGAAAGTTAATACCACTACACAAGTCTATTGTTCAAATTATTTGCCTGAATGAAATAGACAACTACAGTGGCTTTATTTTATTTTGCTATTTTGATGTAGCTAAAGCTTTATAACTAAGAGTAAATGCTCCTCAGAGCAATGTAACCCAAAGCGGTAGATAGTGCCCTAACATGGTGGCCTACGCTCCGTTAGGGGTGTGCCACAGCATATGCAAACACTGCAAAATGCATGTAGCATATGTTCCTGACAAGCCAATTTCACTTTAAGATTTTGAGGGGAAAAGGTATATAAATAGTATTAATAACTAATTTTAGTGTTATGTTTACATTGATTCATATAGTATTAGGACAAAAGGCAAATTTCATATGACTTTTTAAGATTAAAAATAAGATTTCACAAAATCCTCATTTGTGCAATAAAGGATTTAGCTTCTGAGATTCCTAGAAAATTACCTTTCAGTGAAAAAGTCTATAGGGAATCCCTATGTTGTTTCTGTTATAATTAATACGTTAGAATAGAAACCATCAGAAAATATGGTTTGCAATGCTTTTTTTTTTCTTTTTTAGCTGAGCCATCCTGCTACCTATTGGCAGCTTAGCAGCAGCTCAGCTCGGGGCAGGCATCGAACCGCTGTTGCTCAGAGCTCAAACTCTTGAGCAAGCTCTTAACCAACTGAGTCACTCGGCTGGCCCTTGCAATGCTTTTTTATCTATAGAGCTGAATCCAATAGACCTTCATATTCTCCCCTTGTTTCTTCCACCCAGTCATAAGGGGGCTAGAGTGGGTGAACACAGACATGGCCACCATGCATTTATGTGCTGTGGTAGGTGATTTAATCAGCCAGCTATTCACCATCCCCACAATGTACATTATCAAACCTGCTCTAGAGTTTTATCAGAAGCCTAAATAAGTCATGATAAATTAAACAAGCTAATTTGGATATGTGTGACCCTCCTTTATATGATCTGCTTTATTCATTTTGCTTCTTATTTAATCCAGAGCTTCTAGATTGCGTTGCTGGAGGTTTTCCTTGGCCATCAAAGTCCATTTGTTGGCAATGGAATGTTTGCAAATTGCAGTACTCTAAGTAAGGAGTAAGGCCAGTGCCATTGTCAATTTTGTTTGCAGTATAAACCTCTACAAATTAGTATATTTAGAGAAAAGGTCACATATGAACTAAATAAAGTATGCAAGAAGGTATGTACGGGGAAAGGAAACAGGAAATAGTAGATCTTCATATTAATGTCATCCTAGGCCTGTCATAAAGGGAAAAGAAAAAACACAGCAGAAACTATCTACAATAGACCACAACACAGGATAATGCAAATTGAGAACATTAATAAATCATTTCTTAAAATGTATCTACAGCCAAGTTTCAATACATAAATTTTTGGAGAATACAACTTCCACAAAATTACTAATTTTCAAAAGTATATTATCAAAGGATTATCTGAAGGATCTTTAGAATGTAAAAAGAATGTCATAAGTTGCATTGTTTTAAAAAAACTAAAATGGCATCATTATGTTGAAGGTAATGACAAAAGTGACCTATAGGCTCAATCTTCAATAGAGGGATCAATGACTATTAATATAGGATAAGAAAACTACTTTAAAGTTGTATTCATAATCATCATAGTACTTATATATAATTTAAATATACATACATGTAGTACGTATGTAAATTTATATAAACATATTAAATATTTATATGCATATCTAGTACTTATAAGCACTTTTATTACTTAAGTAACACTTAACAACCTAGATTTTATTAAGGAACTTCTTTTCATGTTCTCCTGAGGCAATCTCTTCCTCAGCCATGCCTTAAATTATTACACACAGAGAGATGCTGCACCGTTTTATACTTCAGCCCAGATCTCACTTCCGAGATCTGGACATACTTCCACCTGTCTATTCACACCGTTTGGGTTTTTTGAAGGCACTAAAACTCATTATGTCAGAATCAAATTCAAGCTGTCTGGCTATCTTCTCCATCACATCTTCAAACTATACTAGTGGATGGTAAAACCTTCCATCCAATTACCAAAGTAAAAGTATCAGAATCATTTTCGGCACCCATACTCTCTCCATTACCTTCCATGTCAAGGCCATCACCAAGCCCTGCCGCTCTTACTTTCTACATGTATCCTGCATCCATCTACTTCTCTGAATGTTCACTGACATTCCCCTAGTCTGCACAACCAGATTTTCTTGCCTGGACTTCCCCCAATTGCCTCCCAGTTGCTCTAGTCATGTCCAATCTTGCCAGCCACTTTCCCACCATCATTTCTCCGATATTGTAGTCAAAGTGGTCTTTTCAAAATGCAATGTTATTATTCACTGTCCTTTTTAAAATACATCAGTGATTGCCCTTTGTTCTTAGGGTAATGAACAAAATTGTAATAGTGGCCTACAAGGCAGTTCTGTCTCCTACCTTATCCCCACTGGACAGCCCTTCAGTCAATACACTCCCGCTATGCTGGCCTTCCTTCTCTTCCTCAACACATGTTACCCTTTACCATCAGAGGGCCTTGATGTGCTTTTTCAACCTGGGACACTCTCCCAGTTTCATATCTGGTCAACCTTCAGATCTCAGGATAATCATTACCTCTTCAGGTAACCTTCCTTCATGCCCCTTTCTTTTGTAATTTCACATTTATGTTATTCTTTGATTAATATGTGTCTCCTTGAGGACAGGGTGTATCTGATTTTGCTCTACTTTGTATGCCTAGCACCTTCTACAGTGTCTGGCACATAACAGACACTCAGGATATTTGTTGTAAACATGAACACATGCAGAAAGGTAGGAGTGAAGTGAATAATTAGTGAATGCCTACTCTAGGTTTTATATACATTTTCCATTTAGTTTCCATAAGCTCATATTGCAGATGAAGAAACTAAAGCTCAGAAAAGTTAAAGATCTTGTTCAAGATCACAAAGCTCATAAGAGGTTTGTTAGGGTTTTTGTGTGTCTTCTTACTCCATGTCCAGAATCCTTATGTGGTGGACATTTGTTGTTTGTAAGTGCCTGGCATCCATCCACCTTGTTCTGCTAATGGTACCCCCGATTTCTCTTGGAATAAGCCTTCTTCCCTCTCACTCCATGTGGTTTTGGTAAGGCTAATCTAACTCCTGGTTCCAGTACAATAATTCAAAGAAAGAAAAAAAGAAAGGGAGAGAAAGAGAGAGAGAAGGAAAGAAAGAAGGAAGGAAGGGAGGAAAGGAAGGAAAACTTTAAAACAAATATGACTATAAATAATCTTAAAGTATGTGTTATAGGGTTATATATAAAGTTATGCTTGCATAAAATGATGTATAACATGATCGTGCTTGAAAATTAACATCATTTCAGGGTATGAGGTTTAAGATGATTTTCAAAAATATGCATCCTTTTAAGTTTTGTTTAACTTTTTAAAAATGAAGATAAGCTATGTATGTAACCAAGGGAATAAAGCAAGAGATATATATTGTTTTTAATTTTGGAGTGAATAATAATGGGAGATATTGAATATTTAGAATTCTAGTTTAGATAGAAAAACCCACTCAAAAGCTGATACCGCTATTGCTGCCCAAACTTCAATTAACAGGCACCATTACTTCTTCCCTCCTCAATTGTCTCTCAGCCAAGACTCACACACATTGAGCCAAGAGTCAATGTGTTTTTTATACAAGTTTTTAAAAATTAATTTTAAAAAGTTTTGTTCTTGTCACCCTCAATTTCTTAATCATTTTTGTTGTTTTTCTGTGAAATCTTAAGTATTTCCTTACTCCTGGGTTTTCAACCAAAATTAGTAATTGCATGTGAAAATTTTTAGACAGCCAATAAATCTACTGTTTGATTTGAAAAAAATATATATATTTAGCATGGACAGGACCAACTGTAACTGAAAAAAAAAAACCAAACAAGTTTGGAAATGAGCAAAATTAATTCTGACACATGGTGTCATGTAGATTAATTCATATTCATGATGATGAAATCTCTAAGTATATAAAAATTAACTGGAAATTTAGTTTTGAGAAATAATGATTAAAATACTAGAAACTCCTTAAGTCTGTAACATGGGAAAATTGCTTCTTATCTAAATAATTTCCAGTTCCTGGCATAATACCAGATGCATATTAAACAAATGTTTGTTGACCAAATGAATAGAAATTATCAGTAAGTGTTAAAAAATAACTGAAGACTGTGAACAATCTCATTATGCATTGCTTTCTATTGTGACTTTCAAAATTTTTCAGATAAAGTTGATTATTTTTTTAAATATTAAGAAAACTGAAACTTCCATTTGTGGCCAAGATGGTGGCCAATGAAGCAGATTTACTCTTCTCCTTTTTTAAACAACTAACAGGAAAGAAAAGGAAAAAAAAATTATATGAGATAACCATTTTCAAACATTGGACAATAGGCAGTGGAGGAGTATGGTCCTTAAAAGGGGATACAAATGAAGTAAGCCCTTGATTGCACCAGGTTACTACTTGGAAATGTTCCCAGGATTTAGAGCAGGGAAAGGGAGTATAGGGGGAGCCCTGTGGCCTTCCTGAGTTGACAAAGATGGAATTGGAAGTCCATGGAGGCCAAGCAGACTAGAGTTCTTAGAGCTGAGTACAAAAGAGGAGAGAGACACAATGAAAGAGAGACCCCAAACCATTGTCTTCTTCTCTTGGAAGTATTTACCCTCCCCATTCCCCACTCATAATGGCATAAAGGCTTTTGAGGAAATGATTTGTGGGAAAGAAGAATGCAAAACATCAAATTACTATTTTCAAAATATTGTTCCAGCCATGTCATCATTACAAAGCACCTTCACAACCAACTCTTTAATAGAGGGATTATTTTAATAGAGGACAACATTTTGTAAACTGTTGGAGCCTACTACCTCCTAAGGAGCTCTGAAGAGAATCCTCCAGTTTTCCTACTGACTGGATACAAAATGTTATCATCAGGAAAACCTCTGTTGTAGATAGTCAAATAACTACAATCAAAGCCTCTGTTAGTTGTAAAATATGGGATTAAGTAACATTTTGTTTATTTACTTACCAAATACTTTTTTCCTTGCCAAATAAATCATGTTTTAATTGGTTTGAATTCAAGCTCATGCTCTCGGCATTGAAATTTTCTTTGCTAAAAAGATGTCACCTCCTCCAAAGTTCATGTTACTTGAATAAATAACAGAAGATAACTCTGGAGAATTCTGCCCTTAATGTGAGATCCCAAGGGACATTGAACTACATTTTACTTTTAAGTTTTTTTAAAAGCATTTCACATCTAGTCCAAGATTGTCGTATTGAAATATATCTAAGAGAAAAATAAATACTCATGCAAATTTTGTTGAGTTATTTATGTTTTATAGTAGATGCATTTATGGAACAGGGTTTTGATGAAACAACTAGTTCGATGCACTTTGGCATCAGCAATTGAGCTTTGAGTATAATGGATGAGTTTGTCAGTTTTAGAACTGTTTCACATGGACCAGACAAAGATTTTACTTTATAGCTAAGTATAAATAACACAGAGTTTTTCTTTATCTCCTATAAGTCAATTATACAAATTAAAATAGAATTTGGCCTCAGTAGTTCAAAATGGTTACTACTATAAGCAATGAAATGGTTTTTGCTTCTTAAAATGTTTTGTAAATGAATATTTGATAGCTAATTTCATTAACCCAGGACCACAAGATTTAAAAAATGACTGATAATTGACCTCTGTTTCACTCAGGCAAACTACATTCTTCAGACTTAACTATCCATCTGGATCATGAAAATGACCATAAAATACACATAAATAACCATAAAAATAAAGTTTAAACAAGCCATCAAGCACAGAGTGTCCAAAAATACTACATTTCAAATAAGTCAAATTCAACTAACATTTATAGAGTATTTAACAAATACAAAGCATTGTACAAAATCTACAGGAGACAGAGAGATAACAAAAGTATATTTCCTGCCCCTGAGCCTTTACAATCTATTAAGACAGACATACAAATTATTAATGCTACTACAATGCAGAAATAATGAAGCTATACAATAAAAATATTTATTGACAATATTATATATTTGAGCTACTGTGATAGGCTTCTTTTTATATATATATATAAATTAACACATTTGATCTTCCAACAATCCTATGAAATAAGCACTCTTAACAGTCCTGCTTTAGAGATGCGGCCACTGAAACTTACAATTAAACGACAGAAGGCCAGGAAAGTCAGAGGCAGCCCTGGGATCAAGGCAGAGATTTGTAGCGGTAGGAACAAACTTCCACAGGTAGCCATACAGTGAAAGGAGAAAAGAATAGGATGTGGAATCTAATTATATAGACTTGAGTTCAATTTATGGTTCTGTTTTTCACCAGTTGTATAAACTTGAGTAAATACTCAAACCTTTCTGAAGCATATTGCTTGTAATTATAAAGAAGGGATTACGTTAGGTATTGAATAAGGCCGTTATGGGGATTATACAGTTTAGTATTTATAACAAACCCAGTATAGTATACTGCACTTGGCTCCTCCCTCAAAAAATATTTATTTTTATTTTAAAAAATGTTTATATCAGTTAGGAATAAGAGTAACACCCAAATAACAGTGGTTCAAATGTTCAAGGGTGTATTTTCTCACGTAAAAGAGGCTAGAAAGCCCAGAACTGCTGTGGCCGGTTTATGAAGTCACCATATACCTAGACTCTTTTATCTTTTTGGCTGTGCTCTTTTTATTGTGTTGCTTTCATACTTAAGGTGACCTCATGATCCAGAATGGATTTCAGCTCCAACCGTCTCACCTGCATCCCAGACAGAAGACTAGGAGGGAGCAAAATGAGTCTGCCTCTAAGTTCCTATTAAAAGGGCCTCTCAAGTACTTTTACTCTCACACACCTACGTTAGATGGCTACCACAGCCCCGACCTGCCTTGGATTTGTCATTATTATTTGAAGTATCCCTCGACACAGCTAACAATTGGCATCCTGTGAGTAAGGAAGGAGAGAAAGGGTCACTCTCTCTCATGACTCTGATGACAACACATTAAATAAAAATAATTCGGAAGATTGAGGAGAGGAAACGCTAGATCCTATTCTCACTTCCTGATGTGAGAACATACTAACACACCCTCATGCAAAGGAAGAGTATCCTCTAGGCCAGAGGTTGGCAAACTTTTGAGACGGAAGAGCCAGTCCTGTCCCTCACAACAATTTAAAAATTATTTGAGAGCCATAAATGAAATCACCATTATGTGAATAATACCGTTTAAAAATTTTATAAACTAAACTATGATAGTTTTATTTTCATTTTCAATTTTACTTCAGAGCCACATGTACATGCCCAAAGAGCTGCATGTGGCTCGTGAGCAGCAGTTTGCCGACCCCTGTTCTATGCCAAACGCGTGGAGCTAAGGGAAGTCAGAGTCCTACACAGCCCTTTGCAAAGATAAATTCTACAGCCCCCAAAGATGGCATCGAAGACAAAATTTCCTCATAGAATATGATAGCTGGCATTCCCACAATCTTGACTAAGTAAATTAGGGGACAACAATCTTGGAGTAGAATTTGTAAGCAATTGACAGGAAAACAGAGAATGAGAGTGAGTCAGTAGGTTTTCCGGGCTCAACTGAAATAGAAATAAACATGAAAACGGTCAATCATGCCTTCTATTTGCTGTAATTAATCCTTTTGTCAATTGTCCCTCTTAGACCTTGCTGTTTGGGAAAGGAAATGGTAATTCACAGGAATTACACTATCCAAAGCTTCCAGCTAGGCCACTTCCCGGGCAATGTCAAAGGTAATTCCAGGAATGTGCAGCAGGGGGAGCCCATGAGACAGGAAGGCCTGCTTGGAAGCCTTGCTGGGTCTACCTACACTCAACCACCCTCTCCCCATACCCCCATCTCTTAACCTTTGCAGCTGTCCTGACCTTTGGAAGGAAATAGAATGGTCTCTACACGAAGGGGTTCTAAAAAGCCCTGGAATTTTGGCAGACAGAACTGGGTTCATGTCCCATTTCCATGAAAGGCTAGCGGGCGACCTTTGGCACAGTTACCCATTTTAAGTCTTGATGTACTCATCTGTAAAGCAGAAATGATAATGTTAATCGTACCTACCTCATGGGATTATTGTGAGGATTAAGAACTTGGTAGAATACTTCATAGTTAGTGAATACTCGATAGATATTAGCTGTTCTGCACTTTGGAGTCACATTGGTGTATGGCGGAAACCACAGACTAGCTGAGTAACTAAAAAAAAAACTTCTAAGTCTCAACTTCTTGAGCATCTGGCACCTAGCAGGTTTGAAATAAAATGTAATGATTTTTGTGATACCTATCATATGTATTTAATATTTAAATTATGTATACACCTGGTCCTTGAATAACATGGTTTCATTCAATGCCATTTCATTATAATGTTGATAAGGGGAAAAAAGCCGTTCCTGGCTGTGTCCACTGGCTGTGTGGAGTTTGCATGTCCTTGCCATGTCTGCGTCAGTTTTCTCCGGGTATTCTTATTTCTTCTCGCATCCCAAAGATGTGCACATGAGGTTACTTGAGGTGTCTACATTGCCCCAGTCTGAGTGAGTGAGTGAGTGAGTGTGTGTGTGTGTGTGTGTGTGTGTGTGTGTGTGTGTGTGAATGTCCTAGTGATGGAAGGGTGTCCTGTCAGGACTGCTTGCTGCCTTGTGCCCTGAGCTGCTGGGAGAGGCTTTGATCACCCAAGATACTGAACTAGAATATGTGGACTGGAAAATAATTATCTTACTTGTTTTTGTTATTCTTTCTTAAATGTGTAGATAGCTCATATTTATTTTAATGTTTAATATTAAAAGCATTTTGGGTCTTTATTTAGAAGTGTGCGATGTTTTTGTGATCAGAAATATTCCACAGGAACTTAACTCATGTTTATATCAACGAGCCCACAGAAAATTGGTCCCATTCTATGTCATTTTGCTAAAAGTTGCAGTTTCGAAGAAACTACTAACAACTTTAAGTGAGCACCTATTGTATGAACATATATACAAGTACAGCTTATCATATATATGTATATATAAGGAGGAACAATTGAGTTTTCCCATTTTGAGTTCTGGAAATTTTCTCTTACAAATTATTTAACTGCAAGTGCCTTTTATTATAATATGCCAATAAACTCATTTGATATATTTCCTTCTATCTTCATACCCTCTCCTGTGATGCTATGAGAAGATATATTATTTAGAAGGCAGATATACACTTGACCTAGTCATAAACCAGTGTAATGTCATGTCCCTGCCTCTTAGATCAGACATAAACTATTCTTTTTAAATGACAATACAGACTGTTGAAATAAGTCTGGACATGGAAGCTTACTTTCGGATTCCATTAGAATGTGCAAAACTCACTATATTTAAGCTATAGTCTCGAAAGGGATCATCTTTTATTTGCCAAATTTTAAGGGCTCCAGACTTCTGAATTCCAGAAATGAGTTCACTGATGTAAATATTTGGAAAGTGGGTAAATGCATTTTCCCAAAAAGGGAATAAATCTAACATAGGAAAATTAGCCAGGGAGGAGAGAGATGACTCTTGGAATAAGAACGGTTGGCTTACATACAATACATTAGTCAGTGATGTATTTAGTATATTGTGATAGTCAGAAAAGGTACGGTTAGGCCAGGACTCTGCACACAAGAGTGTTAAGCAACTGTTTTCAGGAAACGGGTTATTTGGCTGAGTGTTGTTGATTATTGATTCTCTTGCTTTCATTTTTCATGTGGGCAAAGCACCAACCGTTTCAAGACCAAATGGCTTGTTTTTATGATAAAAGTCCAGATATTAGGGAATTGCTTGAATTATTTTGCAGATTAATTCTAAATTAAGAAATTGATCATTTATCCCAATACCAGTTAAAGTCTACTGTATTTATAATTGGAGTTTCAAGGTAAGATCCCTTCCTATGTACTAAACCTGAAAACCAGAAGCTACCAGGTTACAGGTTATATCTTCTAGTAATGGTATTTTCTTACTATAATTTAAGGTTAACTCCACATCAATAGATAATGTTACCATAACTTCAGTTCCAAAATGAAATGTGCAAGAATTATTTGGATGCAAATCATGCTCATATCCCATAGACCTCGTCAACCTGATATTCAATAGACAGTCAGGATATAAGCAGTGCAAATGGAACACAGTAACTGGGAAACATATCACCCACTGATTATGGGTTCCTCTCATGCCTCAACCAACTACTCCCTTTCCTTCCCTAAAGAAGGATTTTCTCAGGCATAGGGACTGTCAGAAGTAGTTATTTAGTAAACATCTATTCACATATCATTTTTCCAAGAAAAAAAATCACTCACCATTATAATCCTTTATTAAATAGCCTAATAACCCAAAAAGCATTTACACACATAAATGTGACATCTTTGGCATAGCAAAAAGAACACTGGGTTTGAATTAAGAAAATTGGAGTTCAACTTTTGCTTCTGGCTTTCACAGCATTGTTACCTTGGGCTAGTCTCTTAGTTCCAGTTCTTTGTTTATTTATTAATTCATTCACTGAATGCTTGATATGTTCAAATCATGATTCTAAGCTTTGTTGTACAGAAGAGAAGTAAAGAGGCAATTTCCTCCTCCTTTCGAGCTTATAATCACAAAGACAAGAAAAATACGAAAGAAATACAATATCAGGCAATGGTAAGTGCCATGAATAAAAGTAGAGCAGTATAAGGAGTGACAGGTGGCATTTTCATAGAGAGGTAAACAAAGACTTTTCTGGAACTGAAATGCAGTGAAGAGGGGAATGTCTAGGGGAAGAATATTCTAGGGATTCCAGCACTAAAGGATAGCAGAATACACATCCATGTTTAAAGAAAAGCAAGGGGTCCTGTCTGGCTGGGCTGGAGTAAGTGAAGGGGCGAGGTGTTGGGGGTGTGGGGAGGCGGGGTGCGGGGGGCGTCTGGCATCAAATCAAGTGGGTCCTGGAGACAAAGTGAAGAATTTAGATTTTATTCCAAGTGTGATGAGAAGCCCTTAGAGTGACCTGAGTGAGTAGCATTCCTATAGGATCACTTTGGGGACTGTGTGAAAAATGGAGTTTTGAGGTCCACAAGGAAGTGGAGTAGGTGTTTATAAAACAAAATGTGAAAATTCCATGCACACTTTGTGTTGATCCTTAAGTTTGTTAGAGCTGAGAATGAAGAATAAGTTGAAGCAATGAATGGTTTCTTGGTCAGTGAACTCGGCTGTCATCAAACAGTTGTCTATATTCTTGTGATGCTGTCATAGGACCTCTCAATGCTTGAGTCTCGACTGCTTATTCCAGGAAGGCGTTAGATACCTCCTGAAGGCTGGTTCTATAATCCTGGCCCTGTTCTGTCCTTGTTCTACCAGGAGACTACTCTAAATGATTTTCCTAAGTGATTATCATGCTTGAAAATTCTGCACTCTGCTCCTCTAGGGGATCTCTCGTCTGACCAGTCACAACTTACTTCCCCGACACTCAAGTGCAGCGTACGGTAGAACCAGAAATAATTAGCCTTGTGAAGGCAAAACATGGTAAAGGACACTGCATAATATTTTGCCTATACTGGCAACAGATCCTTGACTCCATTTTCCAGTTCAAGTTCATGTTGTCCAGGTCTATAAAAAAATCCCAATAGAGAACCTTTTAGAAATTATTCATTTTAATTTCATAGGAAATGCATAAGTAACTTTTCTCTTAGTTAAAAAAAGCACAATTAAAATAAACCAGATTAGACTGAATCCCATCTGACCACCACCTATATAGTCTTAGTCTATTCTGCGGTAACTGTGAATAAGAATTTGCTATATTAACTTTCAGAACTTTTTCTATGTCTATACATTTCTAGCATATGTCATGCCATATGGCATAATTTAGTGTTTATTTTTCTTTTTACACATTGACATATATGGTGTACTTTTGTGAGCTCTTTTTCTCTTGTATATATAAATGAAAAGTATTACCGTGTCATGTTGAAACTTGCCTTTTGCTTCTAACACATCTAATAGAACTTTCTAGGAATAAATGTATATCTTATTTCTTTTAACTGATGCAATGCATTCTAGAATATGAATATATCATAAATTGTTCAGCCATTTCTATTTTGATAAAAATTAAAGTTCTCTTTCCTTTTTCTATTAAAGCTAACACTGCAATAAACAGCCTTGTATATGATTACTTGTTCACCTAACAACATTATGTATATTACTGTACAATAGAGCAGATTCCAAAAGTAAAATTGCTAGTTTAAAGGCTATATGTATTTTAACTTAATTAGATAGTATAAAATTGATCACAAAGTAAAACTAGTCTTACAAGCAGAGTATTTATTTACCTATGCACTAACCAAGACTTGATATTACTATTATTTATTATTTATTTATTTATTTATTGCCATTCTAGCAAGTGAAAGGTGTATCTAATTTTTGGTTTAAGTCGTTTCCCTTATCCCTAGAAAACTTAATTAGCTTTCCATATTCTTATTGAGCATTTGGAATTCCATGTCTGTCAATTATCTGTTTAATTCTTTAATCATTTCTTTCTATAGCGTCATTTATCTTTTTCTTACATATGAGGTCTGACAATTAAGTTTTCGAACTTGTTGCAGCGATGTTGCTAACCTTTTTTTGATATCAGAGGGATTATTTATTATGAATTTGTACCAACTGGACAAACAGTTAACCAAGTTGACTATTTGGAAGTGCTGAAAAGGCTGCATGAAGAAATTAGAGGACCTGAGCTTTTCACCAACAATTCATGGCTCTTGCATCATGACAATGCACCAGCTCACACAGCACTGTCTGTGAGGGAGTTTTTAGTCAGGAAACAAATAACTGTATTGGAACACCCTCCCCGCTCACCCAATCTGGCCCCCAATGACTTCTTTCTTTACCCAAAGATAAAGGAAATATTGAAAGAAAGACATTTTGATGACATTCAGGACATCAAGGGTAATACAACAACAGCCCTGATGGCCATTCCAGAAAAAGTTCCAAAATTGCTTTGAAGGGTGGACTAGGCACTAGCATTAGTGCATTGCTTCCCAAGGGGAATACTTCGAAGGTGACCATGGTGATATTCAGCAATGAGGTATGTAGCACTTTTTCTAGGATGAGTTCACAAACTTAATTGTCCGACCTCATATGGTGATGGAAGAACTGACTCTGGGTGGTAAACACACAGTGTGATATATAGGTGATGTAGTATAGAATTGTACTCTTGAAACCTATGTAATTTTACTAACCATTGTCACCCAAATAAATTTAATTAGAAAAAAAGAGATGATACTTAAATTAAAACTTAAGGCCTTAGTAGATTTTAAAAGACAGCAATAGTGAGTAAGGATGTTGATGTTGGGAAGTACAGCAGTAGGCAAAGTAATTATAAATCAAAAAAGAGTTTGAACCAAAGCAGAGACATGGAACAGGCCTGAGCAAGTTTTCAGCTCTCTAGCACCCATAGATTATAGGAAAGGGACTACAAGGGCAGGGAGGTAGTTAGGTGCAGATTATAGTTGGAAAACTCATGTTAAGATTTAATATGATACTACAGACATGGAGAAAATGCACTGAAAATTTTTGTGCAGAGAATAAAACAATCAGATTTTTATATCTTAGCAATACAATTTTGTGTTTTAGGAAGATTATTCTGCATTCAGGCTAGAATAATGATAGATTTTGATATCTCGTAATTTATGAGTATCGATAAGGATGCAGTCATGAGAAAATGCAGTAAATTAGCATAAATGCAAAGAACTTTCAGGCTGTGGAGATACACTAAATTTATTTATTTTTTAGGACATATTACAAGATTACTTATAGTGTCTCATAACTGTGCTTTTAAAAAATAGAGGGATTTGACACTAATCTTCTCTGGATTACTGTATAAATGATTTTCAGAAAGAACAACTTGAAATACAACTCTTTGCTTTTACAAGTTGGTCATTTTTCTGTATTTATAAATCTAGACCCTGTGAAAATGAGTTTTTGCCACTCAGAATTGCCATTTCACATGCCTCAGAAACTGAGTGAGAGATGGGAAGAAGTTTTCTCTTACCCAGGTAAAATTAAGATAAAAATTTCACTTAATCAATTCTAATGGAGTAATTTTAAACCAAGGGTAGGGAAATGCTTTCAGTTGGAATTGTAGTAATATTAAAGGGAAAAGCAATAAAATGTAGTTCATATAAACACTGACAGTGTCAGTCACTAAACACTAAGTTTCTATGCTTTCCCAGGGCAGGTTGTGATGACCCCATGGACGGTCCATTGGGTTCCCTCTTTGGTCAAATCTGATATTATTGAAGTGAAAAGGGATCCCAGGAGCACGGTAGCTCTTAATAAACGTTACTGAATGGATTTGCTCTCAAGTTCAAGGTTCTAAAGAGGCTATAATTAAAGGCCTCAGGTCTTTCACAGATGTACTTTATTCAGGCTGCTAGGAAGTCCTTTAATTGCAAGGTGGTTGGAGTATCAGAATACACTAAAACTTCAGCATGACTTATAAAATATTCACTTAAAATATCCCTGCCTGGAATCATCTGGAGATGTTACAGTTCTGATGTTGGATTCTTACAGCCTCTGAGGACCTTCCTTTGTTCCTTTTCTTTGAGCCAGTCTACCCCTTCCTCTCACTCTTATTTATAACTCCCAGTAAATCAGCCACTTGTCCAAGGCTCAGGCTGGCTACTTGCTGTATGCAAACTGCCAAACAGGGTTAACCTAGCTAAGCTTTGCCCACGAACAGACAAGGAGGCCTCTAGCTGATGCTGCTATGTCCATTATATCTACCTTTTACTCTTTGCTTTGCCCTTGAATAAATTTATTAAAGGCAGTTCAATTAGAAAAGCAGCTTCAGTTTTACATTTTTGACAGTCAAATCTCAGTTGGTATAAAAATTATTATAAGAAATTTTTGTACCTTCCACTCAATTTTGCTGTGAACCTAAAACTGCTCTGAAAAAGAGTCCATTAAAAATTATTAACAAAACATAGTAGCATTTTAAATTACCTATGACAAATCATTTTCTTTTTATGACTTTGATGGAAATAATCCAGTAAACAACTATTATTCATGGCTAGGTATATAACCATATCACCATCTGTCAGGGGCTGTCCTGGGAACCAGTTTTTATGTTGAGCATTTGTTTCATGTGGTATTTAAAAGATAGGCCTTTCTTCACATACTTACTATACCATTTAGCAATGAATGGAATTTAGTTTTTCTCCCTGTTAATGTATAAAATAGCAAGCCAAGAAAGTACATGTAATTTTTTTTCAAAATATGAATTAAAAATTTCTTAAACTGCTTAGAAAATATTAACAAAATTAAACTGTTGACATGAAGGTTCATCCAAGTCAGTCAAATTTTGTTCTTTCTAATTATAATTATACCATAGTAATTAACAATGATAAATATCTTTGAAGATATAAAGTGTTAGGTATAATTAAACTCTGATAATTATAAAGCAGCACATTATTCGTGTATTGTATCTAGTGGAGCAAGTGGGACTGATGTATTGAAACAAAAGATACCAGTTGATTTACTGACTTTAGAACTGATTTAAATGGGTGAAAGGTTTTGATGAAAAATACATACAACTTAGAAGAGAAGTAACATGGGTTCTTTTTCTGTCTTGCCTACACAAGAGAAACTCAGATAATTACAAAATGTATTGGCCTCATCAATTTTAATTCTACCTTTTAATCAAAAGACTAATGGAGATTTTGAAGGATGTTCATCTGCTTTCTAACTTCAATGTGTGGTTTAATCAGAAGCTACATTGTGGTTTAAAATGGAAATAAATAATTAGATGATATATTCATTTCTTCATATAAAGGACTATTATGCTATGAAGAGATTCCATACTGTAAGATATCATAGAAGTCAGAAACTGGAAAGACACATTAGGTCATCTGATTGATCTCTGTACTGAGGACAACATTGTTTGTGTTTCATAATGTCAAAATGTTCTACAAGGCTAAGTCCAAGCAAAAAATATCTTGTAACCCTGGAGTTGTGAAGTAAATCAAAGTGATGAGAGATTAGATTACTTCTCAAAGCACCACTATGCCCCAGAAGTCTACTAATGCATGAAGAAGTCATTGAGAAAAGCAATCATTAAAAGAATAAGGAATATAAAACACTGCCACAGCAGAGTTTTGAATTGGAAGAAGGCAATGTCTAAATGGCCCAGAGTCAAGAGAAACTTGGACGTATACTCAAGATGTAGAAGACATCCCCTAGGGATCGACATTGTAGCTCCTTTAGAGGTGATTAAAATGATTAAAATCATCCTGAAATGTGGAATGACCGCTATAGCATTTGTGTGTGTGGGAGGAACAGAAACAAAGATATCAAAAGATCTAGAAGGAACAGCCAGGCCAGGCCATGTCCTTCTCGTCATGTAAACAGCTTCTGACAAGCCATATCCTCGATGAAGTTCCACGGTGGGAATTACAGAACTAGTAACCTCTCAGTCAAACCTGTCAAGACATGGACATGCAGAGTGGCTTCCCCCAGTGTATACCACAGGTAAATTCCCTCTCACCTTCATTTTCTAGTCCTAGTGAGGAGAAGAATTCCAGGGCTTCATGTATCTCTTAGAATCCATCTTCACAAGAACCCTATGAAGTAGATCAGTCCCATCTAACACATGGTTTCAAGACATCAAGGAACTTGACCAAATAGACAGCCACTGCTCTGACTCCAAAGTTATGGTGCTTCACCAAATGCATAAGTGCTTTATAACACACTTTTATCATAAACTTGAAAGGAATGTATGTCAATGTCCACACATGAATTAGCTAATTATTGTTTGTCCCTCCTGTCTGAATGCTCCATGAATACATACTCATATGTTAGATTACCTGCTTTACATACTTGTATGTACCCCGATGTTCATTGCTGCTTTATATACTGTGGCCAAGACATGGAAACAACCAAAATGTCTTTTGATCGATGACTGGATAAAGATGTGGTATATATACACAATGGAATACGCCAAAAGAAAAGATGAAATAGTGCCATTAGTGACAACATGGGTGGATCTTGATATGATTATGCTAAGCGAAATAAGTCAGACAGAAAAAGTCAATAACCGTTTGATTTCACTCATATGTGGCATATAAAACTGAAAGCAACAAAGGAACATGACAAACAAATAAAGAAACAAAACTAAGTATCACCTCTTTTGAAACCCTCCCCTGAGGCCATCCCACAAGAAGGAATATCTTCATCCCTTGGGCTGTCATAGCAGTTGGTTCATATATCTCTGACATTATTTAACACTCTGCACAGCTTTGTAATTGTTTATGCACATATTAGGTGGTTATCACTATAGATCCTCATCTCATAGAGTTATGTCACCCACAGCAGGCCTTAACTGACCTTATCTTGAATTTAATTGACAGTATAATTAAGAACTAAACCTCTTAGGCTATATTAACATTTTTAATAACTTTGGTCCAATGTTAAAATATTTCTTCATCAATATATTTTAACTTTCTCAGAGTTTGTTCTCAGCATATACAGAGGCATGTTTGGTAGCTGACAGTCTAAGAATGATGGTGCTTATCCAACTCAAATGATTAAACAAGAATTTAAGAATTTCTGATTAAACAAGAATTTAAGAATTTCTGTTGTGACAAAGAAAGTCTAGTATTAAGGCCAATTCGGAAGACAACAGAGCTGAATTAAACAACAAAAACCCAGTATAATTACAGAGTTTAATAAGAACTACTCCCTGCAAGTTCAAAAAGCATTCCAAAATTTGTGCCCAATTAGTGAGTAAAGGGGAAATACTGCGTTGTAGTCAAGATCCTTTTCCCACTCTGTCTGCCCTGATATCCTGAGGAAACACATGCAGTATGACTTGCCTTAATACTATTTGGCCCTATCAGAATGTGGAAGGCCTTGCAAAAGTTTCAAATGTTCCTGATATAATCAATATCTGCGTAGCCAATTACATTGAGACTTGCCATCTGTTAGAACTTTCATATCTTGTATTCCTTTAGTACTTATCCAGCAGCCTCCATTCAGAAATTGATTGCTCCCTTTCAATTCACTTACACCAAAAGTAATACCAAGATTACTAAGGTTAAAAGTCTGGGAAAATTCCCACTGTCATTAAAAACATTCTGGCCTCCACTTAAACCTTGAAACATTTTACCTACCAATAAAGCTTGCCCCGCTCCTAGCTTTCCTCTAGCCCTTTTGGAAGCATAATGCCTATTGTTTATATTTCCCACCCTTGAAGCTTAGGAGACATCTCAGAAATATTGAGGAGATAAGGCTACCTATAAAAGCTCTTAAGGTACTCTTGAATTTAGAGCAAACAATGGACTATTTATTTACCTTATCTGAGGATGGGTGTTCCCTTAAGTTCATTAGAGAGGGCTGGGGCAAAGGAAATTTACACAAGGGACTCTGGGCCGCCCAAATCTCCTAGGAAGTGGCCCAACATTCAGGGCACCAGCCCCTCTGCCCTCAGCCAGATTGGCCATTTCTAAACACAATGTATTGTTTCAGATGAACCCCTCCCTCTTCTTGTTGAAACTACAGGGTTTTTTTTGTAACTGAAACAAGGTACATATAGGTAAATCAGGCAGATTTAAGACTTTTGCATCATTCAGGTGTAAAATAAATAAAGGCCATCCAAAGAGAACACACCAAGGCTATTTATTCAGAGTTTTCTTTATAGCAAGGGAGTCAGCCACCATCACTTGTATTTGGCAGAGACTCAAAGGTAGCCAGGAAAAGGAGTGGGGAAATCTTATGGTGAAAAATAGAGGAGAGCACCACGTGCATTTTAAATACAAGTTTTGGGAATGGGGAAGTTGGATGTGAGCTAACTAGAATCAGGGCATCCTATGTGATTAGTTTAGGGAGTATATTTGACTTTTCCTGGTGACCTTGAGTTGGAAGCAGTGACAAAAACTAGGGAAGCTGGCAGTTATTGAGCAAGTCCTAACTGGGTTTGATTGCTGGAAAGGTTGTGGTTTGGCTTCCTAAGCTGGTTGTGTCGACATGCTTGGTCTGAGCTCTATTCTATATATGGTCTGGCCATTGTCTATTTGTATATTCAATCTCTCACCAGGTTTTTGTGGTCGTTGGTCAATTATAAATCATTTTGAAATAAAAGAATATTCAGGAAATCATCAAAAAGAGTAGAGACAAACTATGAATTCATGTCTGGGTACTAATTCTAGAAACATTTATATTTTGAAGAAAAGTCGTAATTTTCTAGCCCAAAAGGAGACTTTATTTTGAAACCAGTTTCATCAAAGTAGCATGAAAATTTTCCACTGAGGAAAATCCTTTGATTATGAGCTAGAAACAAAAGTTGTCCAAATAGTATATGTTTAGGTTGGTCCAATTTCAAAATAAAATTATAAAAGGGTAAGTGGTTTGATAGGTCAACTTTCTACCAAATTGATTTTGAAAAACAAACAAACAAGACCTCTAGAATTAAAGAACAGAGAGTGAAAGGATGAGATAAGCAGAGGCTTAAAGGTAGTTTTGAGGGTAGTGAACAATATAGATGCAATAAATGCCTTGTAAGCTAAACCAACAGGATTTGGAGATTGATTGGATATGGAAATGAGGATGAAAGAGGGTTCTAGGATGACTCTCATGTCTTTGATTTGAATGACAATGTATATGATGAGACTGTTAGCTGAAATTGAACATATAAGAGGGAAAATATTAAAACAGTATATTCAGGAAGAAGAAGAAAAAAAGAAAAGCTCTGAAGCTCTAGGGGAGAGACAACTAGAAATACAGATTTTGGAGTCATTCACTCAACTCATATTTTTGAATGGGGAATTTAAATATTAAACAACTAATTAATTGCAGCTGTAATAAGTGCTCTGGTGGAGCCAAGGGAGTATGTCACAGGGGGAAAACAACTATTTTGGAGAATCAGGGAATGCAGAAGTAATAAAACAATAAGAAATATGCATATTGGAGGGAGTTAGCTAGTCATTGGGCAGCCATTACTCCTGGGAGAGGAAATAGTGTGTACAAAGGCACTAAGACAGGAAGAAGAAGTATATTTGAAAAACTGAAAGGTAGCTGGTGTGGCTGAAGTAGAGGTAATGGAGGCTTGAGTGACTCTAGATATGACTGATAAGATAGACATTATATCATATATGACCTTGTGGTCCATATTCAGAATTCAGAATATTTTCTTAATACAAAGGGAGGGCATTAAAGTAGAATTACATGAACAGTTTTGCATTTTTGAAAGATCATTTTGTCACAATTAAGTGAGAGTATTAAATGAGTGAAGAGCAGATATAATGGGCCAGTATGGAGGCTACTGAAGTAGGATAGGTGAGAAGCAACAGTAGCTTGAAGCAGCATAATCATCATACAGATAAAGAGAAATAGGTCAGTTTGAGAAATAACTAGAAGAAATATTGGAAGTCTTGGTGATTGGCTGAATATGGAGATGAAGGAAGGGAAGATGTCAAAAATAATTCCAAACTATCTAGTTTGTGCAATTAAATAGAGAGGAGAGTCATTCCCTGAGATAAAATATAGTAATAATAATAATAATAATAATAATAATAATAATAATAATAATGGGGAAGAGCCAGGTGTGGAGAGAAAACTATAAGTTTGGTTTTGGAGATGTGAAGCATAGAATGCTCATAAGATAAACAAGTGGAGATGGCAGGGATGCATTGGTTCTATGAATCTGGAGTTCAGAGAACAGAGTCAGCAGAAAAAGCAGAGTTATAGGTGGTGGTTGACGCTATGGTTATAGTTGAGATTAACTAGGGAATAGAGTACAAAACAGGGCTAGGATAACATTTTGAGAAATATCAACTCTCTAAGGAGAGGTGGCAAAAAAATGAACTGGAAGAAGTGGTGAGGAGGAGAAAAACCGAAAGGATGTAAGGTCATGAAAGGAAAAGAATAAGTGTTTCAGTAACAAAGGTGGTGAGCTGCCTCAGTACTCTTGCAGGACCAAGTATGAGTAAAATGGAAAAAAGGGCATTCGAGTAAGTGATGTGTGTCTTTAGTGCCCTCCCAGGAGTGACTTTAGAGATGAAGTGGTGATAAAAGCCTGGCTGGTGTAGGTTGAAGAGTGAGTAGGATTTGAGAAACTGAAGATAATAAGCATAAACAATGCTTTCAAGAGGTTTGGCTATGAAAAGGAGGGTAAGGATGAGAGCTGGATGGGAAAGCAGATTTGAAGGAGGTTTTGTTTTGTTTGTTTTTGGTTTTACGCTGGTAAGGCTGGGGCAGGTTCAATTGTTACTAGGATGAAAGCAGTGAAATCAAAGGGATTAAAAATATAATGTGAGAAGGGATAATAGACAGTATAGGGCTCTTGAAGAGGAGAGAGGAAAGAACACCTATGGGAAGAGGGCATTAATGGCATACAGTAATATTAATTAAACCACAAGGGTCAGTGTTCAAGAAGTACGATCATCTGATCAGTGGATGTGGGTCCCCAACGTGACCTTTTAATCATGACATGAGGAACTACTGTGTAAACCCTTTCTGAAACTTAAGCCTCAGAAATGTGCAACTAATTACTTAAACTTGGAGCTTTTGTCCACATGCTGCCTCACCTGCTTACCTCCATTTATTTTGTGCAGCTGAATATTTGATCCAGGTAAACTAGGAGTGTGGTAAGTAAACAGCAGCAATAGACGTAGTGAAATGAAATTTAAAAATTGAACTACTGCAAGGCTACCCAACACCTGGAGCCCCATGCCTTGTGCCTCTGATTTCTGCTGCCCTTCAAGTTTGAGAGTACAATATTCTGATTGTGCACCAGAAGGAATGGTGCGTAGTAACAATATGACAGGAATAACACTGAACTGGGAGGCAAGAGAACTGAATTATTGTCCTACTTATCACACCAGCTCCTGGAGCTTTGAGCAAATCACAACTTCTCTGAAGACTTAACTAAAAGATATGTTAAGAACTCTGACAGCTCTGAGTCTATTATTCATGATGAGGTAATAGCTAGGTAATACTTCTATTGAGGAAAACAGTATGCTGTTGGGCATATCCTTCAACAACTGGAAACTCT
>NW_017731569.1:930457-931198 GCF_001890085.2 Hipposideros armiger
TTTTCAGCTTTTTATCATTTAGTATGATGTTAGCTATGGGCTTGTCATATATTGACTTTATAATGTTGAGGTACATTCCCTCTATACCTGCTTTGTTGAGAACTTTTATCCATTTAAAATGTATGTTGAATTTTGTCAAATGCTTTTTTCTGCATCTATTGAGATGATCATATGATTTTTGTCATTCCTTTTGTTAATGTGGTGTATCACATTGACTGATTCACATATGTGGAAACATCCTTGCACCCATGGAATAAATCCCACTTGCTTGTGGTATGTGATCCTTTTAATGTATTGTTGAATTTGGTTTAGTAATATTTTGTTGAGGATTTCTGCGTCTATGTTTATCAGGGATATTGAACTATACATTTTTTTTCTTGTGGTATCCTTGTCTGGTTTTGATATTTGTTGATATTTTTTAAATGTCCTTTCACATTTAAAGGACTCCAGGTGCGAGGATTCTATGCTGGAAGTCCACATGGTAAAGTACCACTTTCCAAGTCATCCGAATAAGAGGAACAGAGGAACTAGAAAAAGTGGTTCCCAGAGAATATGAAAAAGCACATTGTATTATGTAAATAGATTTTTTCTCTGTATTGGCCTACACTACTTATGATCAGGCATCTGCTAATTATGCCAAAGGGCAACACTACAAACATCAATTTACAGTCTGTTTGTGGTATCTTTGATTTGTTCCTGAGAACCAAAACAAGAAAAAGCTTACAGATGACTTAATTATGG
>NW_017731569.1:931533-932691 GCF_001890085.2 Hipposideros armiger
AGGGACAGTGGGACACAATGGGTTGCATCCTGGAGCAGGAACCATGGAACCTGGACTCTGCTTCCAAATTTAGCTCTTTTTGGCTGAGTGGCCTATAGCAACCTGTTTTACTTAGTTCTATATTTGAAAAGTAGAGTTATAATGGTTATTTCACAGGAATATTTCAATTAATAGTATACATTAAATATTCATAAAAACTAAAAATTTATATATGAAGGTAAAATGCAATTACCTTCGTGGCTCTTATGTATTTAGAACTTTTATATGTGCCAGGCACTTTAAGTATATTTTAAATATATTAAAACTTTGACTATTTACAACAACTTCTTTAAATAAGTACTATTAACTTCATTCTATGGATGAGAAAATGAAGCACAGAGAGGTTAATTAAGTAACTTGATTAAGGGCACACAGAGTGGTCTAGCTACAGAGCCGATGCTTTTGACCATAATGTTGTATTCCCTCATATACAGTGCCCTGGACATAACAGGTCCTCATAAAGGACAGGGGGATAATTAATTAAACATGGTAAATATATATAATGAAAGATACTTATCAAGAAGATTTTAGTTTTGTGCTTTGACATATCTAGCATCTTTAGCTATTAAAATAAGGCCACTTGCTTTCTAATTAAGAGTCTGGATCTTAACTGTTCTTTCATATTTATTTTCAAAATGATTTATGAATGGCAGGCATCTATAAGGTTTTCATAGATACTTTTTGTAATTCCTTCCAAGTAGTCATTCATTTAGGACAAACAAAAATTTTATGCAAGTCATGAATGCTGATAATTTTTTAAAATCTGCTTTTATTAGAAAGTTATTTCATTTGTTATCTAAGAGTTATCTCCTATCTAATGTAAAAATCTTTATTTTTAAGTTACCAAATTTATTTTGAAACCTTTCCCATTTAGCCAGGAGAGCACTTTGATTTTTATCTAATTTAAACAATATAATTCACCTCACTCCCTCCCCCCAAAAAAGTCTTTTAGACATTTTTCCTCCAATATGTTTGATTGTGGTTGGTACAGGTGAATACTCAAAAAGTAAACCTATTGCTTTTTAAGCCAACTCATCTATTATAAATCTATTTATAATAAATAATCTATTAATAACTCATCTATTATAGTAACTTAGAACTACCATGTTTCCCTGAAAA
>NW_017731569.1:937355-941612 GCF_001890085.2 Hipposideros armiger
TTAGTGAAATGGCCACCTGCCCAGATACTAATAGATGAAACCTTAACTTTTTCTTTCATTCCCACTCCATTAATTTGATAATTTGTTTCTATGGATTCTTCCATTAGCTTTCAAGGAAAAATATTCAATGCTTAATAAACTATATTGTATAAAATATGTACTGACAATATTAGAAGTTCCTTGATGATAACCTATAATATCTGTATGTTTTATTAGCTATTACAGATTTAATCTGATTTTTACTTTTCAAAAATGCATCGCATTTCTTTCATAGTGGTGAATGGTATATTAAAAATGAAACAAAACCAAGTCCATGCCTTACTGACTTAACCTTGAATATTTGCAATTATCCCTTCATAAATTATTCATAACACTAAATATCCCTTCCATGTTGCCAGGATAAAGCAATTGAAAAAGAATACTGAACCACTTTAAACAAATTTAGAAGAGCGAGGTATTTGAGTGAAAAAAAAGATTTCCTGTTGTCCATTTATTAATAGATGTTATTTTTACATTCAAAGTCAATGAGTACTATGTAAAAGGTATGGTGGTTACATCTGTGAAATAATACAAAATACGTATATTGGTCTCTGCTCCTAATTCCTGGCACAGAGCTCCTAAAATGCCTATAATTTTCTAATCAATAAGAACACTGGCAACATATTTAGTTCTAATATTTGTTCTTCGAGCTCCTAAGTCCCTTGTAATTTCCTGGGTAGTAGGAGCGTCTTTTGTTCTAATGAGATGACTCTTGGTGGGTTCATGGTCACCAGAAAGACCAAGCCATGATTAGAAACTTGGAACTTGCAGCCCCTCTCCCACCCTCCTGAGAGAGCCTGGCAATTGAATTAATGATAAGTACAACAAAAGAAAATGAAACAGGGTAATAAGGAGAATTTTAAGAAAAGCATTCCATATAGGGTGGTTTAGGAGTCCTTTCTGATCAGGGGGTATTTTAAGCAAAGGCTTGAAGGAAGCAAGGGAGCCAGCCATGTGGATATCTGAGAAAAGACCATTCCTTCCCAGATGATTAGAATAGAAAATGCAAAGGTCCTGGGGGTTTGGCATACTTGAGGAAAAGCAAGACAGCCATTGTAGCCAAGAAGAATGAGATAAGGGTGGGGGTAAAAGATGAGATTGGGTAGATAATAGGTAATAGGTAGGCTGCAATGGCTAGGTCAGTCAGGTAAGGCCTGATAGACCTTTGTAAGAATGTTTCCTTTTGCACTGAATTAGATGGGAATTTATTGATGAGCCAAACGCAATTATTTAGGGCATTCTATAGTGAATTATCAGAATGAAACCAGATTATCAGCTATTTGAACACTCTTGGGTATACATTTTGTATTTCAGATGTGAATTTACAATTTCTTTTATGGACTGTAAAAAACTCCTACAATCTAAATGTAACTTTCATAACAACAAACTATAATATTTTTTCTAATGATCACAAGAAATTGTTGAACAAAATTCTTGATTTAGGATAGTCATCCCATTAAAGCCACCAAGTATTTCTTTCCCAAAAGGAGCATATAGAGACAAGAGAAAGATAAAAGCTGAAAAACAAACAAAATGAATATTGTATTTATGAAAAGAAAAATTTTAGCAATATAGTGTGTCTGTATATTGTCTCATGTGAGACAAGGTCATATAAATTCAGAATAATGCAGTTGGCCCCAGCGACCTGTGCTGATTCTATGATAAGCCATAAGCTGACCAAGCAGCACGGAACCTGAATTACTCACAATGTAGCCCCAGAGAATAAGCAAGACTCACATACAAGTTATTTCATAACAAAAACATAGCACTTTTTAATTAAAAATATAAGATATTTCTCTTTTTTAAGTTTCAACTTTTCTTTTTTTTTTTTTAATTAAACTTTCTTGGGGTGACAGTGGTTAGTAAAATTACATAGGTTTCAAGTGTACAATTCTATGTAATACATCACCTACATATCACATTGTGTGTTCACTACTCAGTCAGTTCTCCTTCCAGCACCATATATTTGATCCTGTTTACCTTAGCGTATTCCCCAGACATTTCAAATACTGAGAAAATTGGATGGATCCAATTCAAAACCAAGTATTGGGAGACTCGACTCTTAAATACTTTTTGAATTGATTTGNTCTTTGATATATGTAGTTGATGCTTTTATATATCGGAAAAAAATTGTGATACAAAAATAGCTTGGAGCCCTCCCTTTCAGAAATTGTGGAGCAACTACTGTGTTTAGGAGACCTGAATCTCGGGCTCCCTTTTTCTGGTTCTTTTATCCTCTGGGCCCAACACTCCCCCCTAACATTGTGGAGAGCTATAGGCATTTTCTGAATCTTTTTATTTTCCTCCTCTTCTCCTTCTCCTTCTCCTCCTTTTTTGCCTTTATTTTTAATTTTTATTTTTTTTAGCATTTAAAGTTTAGGCTCATTAAATGAGAGGGGTGTCTCCTAATTTAACTTAATCTCAGTTTTGGTAAATTTTGTCTCTCCTATCTTATCCCCATGAAATATTTTTCTCCATGGTTTTGTTGCTAAAAATCCTGTACAATAATTAAAGCTGTTTAATAATTTGATTGCTGTCTAAAGAAAAGATGGCTTACTTGCTATGTAAAATGGTAATTGTCAATTTCAGAGAAATAGGGAACATTTTAAAATATTACATATGAAGTTTCTTTGGGTGGAAGATGTTTGCCTCTGCCTAGTATAATGAGAATTTGCCAACCACTGTATCTTTCAGGCCCCTTTGGACAGCAATCCAATCCGTGTCCCATAGTTTCCATTACAAACATCTCAAACACTTTATTCTCACATTAGCAGCAAAATGACAACCTCGCACATTGCATTTATTGCCATTGTAGTCCTCCCAGCAAAAAGCATAGTAAACCTTAAAATGTGTAAATTCTCTATAATTCTAGGACCAACTTACTATAATAATGATTATCTGGCAATAATGAAAACTTTTTTCTTCCTAAGAAAACAGTACTCTGCACATTATCCGAGGGTGGGTCATGGGAAATGGGTCCCGAGGTTAAGTTATCTCTGGTTCCCTGACGTCTGTAATTCCTTTTCTGACAAGTTCATTTGTAATGTACAATGCACATGGATAAGATATCAGTCACATGAACATTTGAAGGAAGACCAAAAATAAAGAGAACCTGTTGAATGAAAGATCATTAATCTTTTATAACAAGGTTTCAAAGCATATGCAAAGCATATTTTGGTTCTGCTCACTAAATGTTACATTGAGAACATCTGGTCTTGGGGAAGAAATGAAGTATTAAGCCCAGGTTTCCAAAAAATAAAATGAAATGAATGTCATTAAACTCAGTAAACAAATATTTGGATTGAATAGGGTGTATACAATAAGCTGTTTCTTCAAAAAGTAGCTCAGTTGTTCTATTTTATTCTGTAGAGGAATTGCACCAAACTCTCTTTCATGGCCTATCCAAGGACCACTGAACCACTTGCCTCTGTAGGAGCCCCTCTGATATTCAGACTACAAAATAGTTTAATTAAATATATCTGCCATTTTCATCTTATCACAAAATGAACAGTGTTAAGTCCATATGTGATAAATTCATACCCATATCCTATATGAGTTTTAACTGAAACAAAATAGAATAAATTGGAATGTCAACACCACTGTCTAAGACAAGATATACATCTTCTTGATTAGAAATGGGAAAGAAATACATAGCAGGTGAGGTTTGTTCCAGAACTGGGAGCAGCTGCAGACTGCTAGTAGGTTTGGTTCTAGTGGGTAATAAAAACTGAAAGTGCCACACACAAGATGGGACTAAGCCATAACTCACAGCCTAAAACTAGGGGCTGCTATGATTGGAAGCTCAAAACACAGGCACTTGCCATTTATGCAAACCAATGGTTAGCTTTTATAATACTGCATCTATAGGCGGACAAGAAGTAAACAGAGCCTAGAAATCAGGGCAGAGACTCGCTACCCACAAACTTAGCATCTGGATTTGTTCTATTTATAGTATCACTGTGGGCTAGAGGTCCTAAGGCACTACAGAACATGACAGACTTCCAATCAAGATGAATCTGGAAACCAATATTCCAAAATCCATGAGGAAAACAATTTAGAAACAACGGCAATGAGATGAATCCAATTTAATAAAATGAAAATATAAAGGACATTATGAAAGTCAATTTAAAGTATATATGTTAAGGAGTCTCAAAGAGATATAACAAGGCATGAGTCCACTGGACAAAAAAAAAAATAATATATATATATATATATATA
>NW_017731569.1:948502-950592 GCF_001890085.2 Hipposideros armiger
CAAGTGGTGAGCTGTTGATGTCCTAGGAGCTAGCTCCTGGCGCTGGCATCTCCTTTTGCCTTCCTTGAATCTCAGGAAAAGTGGAGGGAGCAGTGTCAGCAGAGTGGACCTTAATCCTAACTCTACTTCTCAAACTTCTCTGCACTTGCAGTGCATGTCAAGTTGTGTTAAATAAGGCAATGGGGAACTGCAAGTCACCAAAAGGGAATGGTACCTTCCAGTCAATGATAATGAACATATTCTGTTCAGTGCATTGAGAAATAATCAGCATAGAGATGCTATACCATTAGCATAGAGGCAGACGAGAAACTGGAAGTGAGTGTTCTAACAAATTCTGGCTAATGCCTATTCCCCATCTGAGGCATGCCAATTATATATGCTGACACTTCTGTTCTCTATCCAGTAATTTATATATCAGTCTGAAATTGAGTTAATTTTAGCCAGTTTAAAGATTTCAGCAGTGCATATGTACATACAAACATTATACTGGGAGAAAAAAAAAAAGAAGAGGCCTTCATGCTTATAAATGATGATATTGAACGTAAAGAAAATGTCTATATTTTATTTTCAGGCAAGGCTAGTCATTTATTTTATTAACATTTTCTGCATTGATTAAAATAGCTCCCTTGAATCAAAGAAAATATTTGAATTTCATAAATACATTTCAATTTCATAGCTTCACATTTAACAACGGGTATCAGGACTAAGTTCTCTTTGAACAATCAAAATGTGAATAATAGACATATAG
Source organism: Hipposideros armiger (assembly GCF_001890085.2). Classification (NCBI taxonomy): domain Eukaryota; kingdom Metazoa; phylum Chordata; class Mammalia; order Chiroptera; family Hipposideridae; genus Hipposideros; species Hipposideros armiger. The sequence continues at coordinate 949,251 of NW_017731569.1, forward strand.
TTGCTATGGGGTGAAGGTATGTATAGAAACCTCTTTTTCAGTGTTTTATGAAACGTCTTTTTTGAAAGGGAAAGCAAGAACAAATATCGTCTACACATAAACATCTGCTTTTGTACACAGTTTACAAAATACAATCTATTCATAGTCCTCAGATAAACAAGGCTTTTGTCAACATTTCTTGGAACTCACCATCAAAATTCTCTATATTCAGCCTGTCTTCCAAAGGTTCCCCTTCACCTTCCTGCTCTGAGGGAAACTGCTCTCCCTTCTCCCCTCGCTGCCTCTCAACTGCACCTTTTCTCTCCCACCATCTTCTCGTCTTTGGATCTGGAGATGATTATGTATACTTCTTCCTCCTCGCTGCCATTTCCAGATGCTCGCCCTTCCTTCCTTCCTTAAAAATGCCTCATTTTTAATTCCTCGTCATCATATCAGAATATTTGTCACTGTACTTTTATTAAACATATGTACAAATCTCTGGGCCCTTCCTGTCATCCCTTAAAAGTTGTTTGTTTGTTTGTTTGTTTGTTTTAGCAGATCACTGTCACTATCCACTATGATTGTCATCATTCTTTGTGATTTCAATATTTACATGTTTATCATTTTAAGAGGCTGCCAAAATGCTTTCCAGCAGTGTTGTATTCCCCATCCTCTGCATCCTTGCAAGTTCTTGGTGTGCTCAATCTTTTTTAATTTTAGCCATTCTTATAGATGTGCAGTGGTATGTCATTGTGGTTTTCAGTTGCATTTAATTAATGATTAATTTTGAGCATCTTTACTTGTGCTTATCTATCATCTGTATATCTTCTTTGGTGAAGTGTCTATTCAAATATTTTGCCTATTCATTAAAAATGGGTAGTTTGTTCTTTTAAAGTTCAAATAGAAGAGTTCTTTTAATATCCTGTAGATGAGTCCATTATCAGATATATGACTTGCAAATATTTTCTTTCAGTTTGTGGCTTGTTTTTTCATTCTCTTCATGGTGTCTTTCAAATATTAGAAGTTTTTAAGATTGATTTAGTCTATCCATTTTTTCTTTTATGGATTGTGCTTTACATGTTGTAGCTAAGAAATTTTTGCTTAACCCAAGATCACAAAGCTTCCTTCTTATGTTTTCTTCTAATAGCTTTATGCTTTATATTTAGTTTATTACTGATTTTGTGTTGTTTTGTGTATTGTGTGTGAGTTATGTTGAAAAAAGTATCCTTTTTCCATTGAATTGCCTTTGCACCTATGTCAAAATCCATTTCTGTATGTGGGTGGTTCTATTTCTGGATTCTGTATTATGTTTATTAATCTATCTTAATACAATGCTCTCCTGATTTGTGTAGACTTACAATAA
>NW_017731569.1:951992-955779 GCF_001890085.2 Hipposideros armiger
CCATATACTCCCCTCCTTCTGCCCCACCCCCACACAGTTTTCCCTGTGATTAACATTATACTTCAGTGTAGGACACTTGTTATAATTGATAAAAACAATGCTGATACATTATAACTAACCAAAGTTCATAGTTTACATTAGGGCTCACTCTTTGTGTTATGCAGTTCTATGGGTTTTGATAAATGTATAATGGCATGTATCCACCATTACAGCATTTTACAGAATAGAGTTTTACTACCCCAAAAATCCCCTGTGCTCTACCTGTTCATCTTTCACTCTCTCCCCCTGAACCTCTGACAACCACGGATTTTCTTACTGTTTCTATACTTTTGTCTTTTCCAGAATGTTACATAGTTGGAATCATTCAGTGTGTGTAGTCTTTTCAGACTGGCTTCTTTCAGGTACAGCATATTTGTAAGGTTCTTTCATGTCTTTCCGTAGCTTGATAACTCATTTGTTTTTATTGTGGGATAGTACTTCATTGCATAAATGGATCACAGTTTGCTTCCAAGTTTGGGCAATTATGAATAAAGCTGCTATAAACATCCACGTGCAATTTTTGTGTAAACGTGTAAGTTTTCAATTCAGTGCATAAATACCAGAAGTGCAGTTGCTGGATCACATGGTAAGACTATGTTTAATTTTGTAAGGAACTGCCAAACTGTCTTCCAAAGTGGCTGTACCGCTTTGCACAATAAATGAGAGTTCCTGATGCTCCACATTCTCGCCAGCATTCAGTGTTGTCAGTGTTTGGATTCTCACCGATATAATAGGTGTGTAGTGGTATCTCGTTGTTTTAATTTGCAATTCCCTAAAGACTGTGATATCGAGCATCTCTTTATAGCTTATTTGCCGTCTGTATATTTTCTTTGGTGAAGGGTCTGTTCAGGTCTTTTGTCCATTTTTTAAGTGCATTGTCTTTCTTATTGGTGAGTTTTAACAGTCTTTGTATATTTTTAATACAAATACTCTTTTGTTTTATTAAACTTGATGATTTATATCTGGGTATGCTGTGAGCTCTAGGCTGAACGTGAATCGCTATTGAGCTGAATTGTGTTTGCTTCATGGGACACTATTGATCCCTGATTATTTTAAATTCCTAGCTTGCTGTTATCTAGACATCTCTGTTGTAGTAAATTCAAATTCTAAACTGAAATGAGGGCAATCTGTGATTGCAGGCACTTGGGGAACACTTCCCCCTTTCCTGAGCTGAAGCTGACCCTGATAAATATCACTGTCATTTCCCTATTGCAGCAGATGAGTTTTTTGTTGTGCTCTTTTACTAAGGATGGAACTCTTGGAGACCGTTAGCCGTATGCTGGGCTCTCAGTTCCAATGTCTCATCTTGCTTGGGCTCAAGGCCTTATTTCCTGAGCCCACTAAGCTATTACAACCCAAACTTCTGAGCCAGGTGAATCAGCAAGTTTTACCAGGGTAACCACAGCCTCATGTTCAACTTGAGTGATTACTTTTGCTTTCAAAGCCCTCTTAGTTTTTTNGTATCAGGACTAAGTTCTCTTTGAACAATCAAAATGTGAATAATAGACATATAGTTGCTATGGGGTGAAGGTATGTATAGAAACCTCTTTTTCAGTGTTTTATGAAACGTCTTTTTTGAAAGGGAAAGCAAGAACAAATATCGTCTACACATAAACATCTGCTTTTGTACACAGTTTACAAAATACAATCTATTCATAGTCCTCAGATAAACAAGGCTTTTGTCAACATTTCTTGGAACTCACCATCAAAATTCTCTATATTCAGCCTGTCTTCCAAAGGTTCCCCTTCACCTTCCTGCTCTGAGGGAAACTGCTCTCCCTTCTCCCCTCGCTGCCTCTCAACTGCACCTTTTCTCTCCCACCATCTTCTCGTCTTTGGATCTGGAGATGATTATGTATACTTCTTCCTCCTCGCTGCCATTTCCAGATGCTCGCCCTTCCTTCCTTCCTTAAAAATGCCTAATTTTTAATTCCTCGTCATCATATCAGAATATTTGTCACTGTACTTTTATTAAACATATGTACAAATCTCTGGGCCCTTCCTGTCATCCCTTAAAAGTTGTTTGTTTGTTTGTTTGTTTGTTTTAGCAGATCACTGTCACTATCCACTATGATTGTCATCATTCTTTGTGATTTCAATATTTACATGTTTATCATTTTAAGAGGCTGCCAAAATGCTTTCCAGCAGTGTTGTATTCCCCATCCTCTGCATCCTTGCAAGTTCTTGGTGTGCTCAATCTTTTTTAATTTTAGCCATTCTTATAGATGTGCAGTGGTATGTCATTGTGGTTTTCAGTTGCATTTAATTAATGATTAATTTTGAGCATCTTTACTTGTGCTTATCTATCATCTGTATATCTTCTTTGGTGAAGTGTCTATTCAAATATTTTGCCTATTCATTAAAAATGGGTAGTTTGTTCTTTTAAAGTTCAAATAGAAGAGTTCTTTTAATATCCTGTAGATGAGTCCATTATCAGATATATGACTTGCAAATATTTTCTTTCAGTTTGTGGCTTGTTTTTTCATTCTCTTCATGGTGTCTTTCAAATATTAGAAGTTTTTAAGATTGATTTAGTCTATCCATTTTTTCTTTTATGGATTGTGCTTTACATGTTGTAGCTAAGAAATTTTTGCTTAACCCAAGATCACAAAGCTTCCTTCTTATGTTTTCTTCTAATAGCTTTATGCTTTATATTTAGTTTATTACTGATTTTGTGTTGTTTTGTGTTTTGTGTGTGAGTTATGTTGAAAAAAGTATCCTTTTTCCATTGAATTGCCTTTGCACCTATGTCAAAATCCATTTCTGTATGTGGGTGGTTCTATTTCTGGATTCTGTATTATGTTTATTAATCTATCTTAATACAATGCTCTCCTGATTTGTGTAGACTTACAATAAGTCTTGAAATCAGGTTGTATTAATCCTTCAAGTTTGTTCTTTTTCAAAGTTATTTAGGCTAATCTAAACCCTTTGCATTTCCATATTTTCTAATCATTTTGTCAGTTTCTACAAAATAGCCTGTTATGAATTCTATTTGGATTGTATTCAATCTAGATATCAGTTTAGGGAGAATTAATATCTTAACAATAGTTAGTTCTGATATTCACATGCTATAGCTGTACATTTATTTTGCAATTATCAGTAGGATTAGGCTCAAATCTTTCAACCTACTAAATGTTTTCTATTTGTTCCATACTGTTCTTTGTTCCCCTTTCTCTCTCTATCTTCTTTCTGATTAATTAACATTTTTAATGATTTTGATTTATCTTCTCTTGACTTCCCTCTTCCTGCACCATGGCTTGGAAACACTCCAGACAGTAATCTCAGGAAATTATAGGACAAACCTTATTTGTTTCTTATCTCATAGCTATCACTGTTCCTTGATAGCTGATATCTAGTGTCTTAAAAGCCATTGTTTCCTATATTTTGTTAATTTTTTAGTTGGTTCAGGTGAGAGGGTAAATATAGTCCCTATTATTGCATCTTGGCTGAAAGTGGAAGTCTATTCTTATCACTAAGTTTTAAATTTCAATTATAATACTTTTTTCTAGAATATTAACTAATTTTCAAACATTCCTGGTTTTTTTTTACTTAATCTTTTCTATTTCTTGATCAATTGAATGTTTCCTCCTTAAACATTTCAAACACTCTAATTTTGTATTCTATAACCAATAAATCAATTTTTTTTTTTCATGCGGGAGTTGAACTGGCAACCTTGCTGTTAAGAGCGCACGCACTATCCACTGAACCATCTGGGCATCAGCTCAGCTCCAGGTGCGAGTTCAGTCCC
>NW_017731569.1:958014-1027002 GCF_001890085.2 Hipposideros armiger
ATTATTATTATTATTTCTAATCTATACATTGCCAAAAACATAAGGTCATATGAGGTTTTAACAGCATGGTTTTTACTTATTTTTCACAAAGCTAACAGCCTACCCAAATAGCTGACAGTTGTCTCTAAGAAAGAATTAGATTCCATTAGAAACAATGATGTTTTCCTGTTAATCTCTCTTCAGGATAGGGTCTACATCTGATTTCTCTGTGTATACCGCCACAATTCTTGCACAGAATAGGCATTCAATAAAAGTTGGTTGAGTAAAACCTTTTTTTTTAAATTGAATGATGAAATAAATGAATGATGTGACTTACTCTTGATATAGCTAAGTCTAATAGATCCTCATAACAAGGTTTACTTCTAAGCCAAGAGGTTGGAGTTTCAGTAATTAAAAATACAGCCTTCAAATACAGCTGGACATTTCTATTTGGGGAAGAGCTTGTGAGGTGCCAGAACAATGTTATATATTAGCTCTTTGGGAAGGCTTGGTGTACAACCACTGTACAGGTGTTTCCTGTTGAGATTCCTAGTTCCCATACAAGCACTCAGAGGACAGCTGAGAACAAAACTTCGCCCACTTAATTGCATTTGCCCAGTGTGCTGCATAAAAAGTCATTGACCAAAAATAACCTGTTTAAATAATGTTCAAGTTGAGATACAAACCAGCAGCAGTCAGGAAATTCAAAATTAAATCTGATCTCCACCCTTCACTTGCCTCATTGTGCCCAGGCAGCACCAAGGTCAGAAATTAATTGGAGGCACTGCAAAACCTACAGCCTGCAATATTTCAGCTCAGTGAGGTCACAAGGAAAACTTAGTTAAAGCCTTATTAGAGCAGTTTACAGGAGCGCAGTACTGTGAATATGAAATTAGAGTTTCGCCTTGATGGATGTGTCACCTACCCAAGGTAATTTGTCGGGAATAATTTGAAAATGTAAGTGAACATAATTAAGCTTCTGTTTTATGGCCGTCTGGTCATTTGTCTCCAGATGCACTGGTCTCTGTAGATCTGACACTGCAAATGACTAGAATATTATGAGACACATTTCAGCCACCCGGTTTTAAGTTAATATTTGGGCATCTGTGATTAAAAGAGGACTTTAGAATTGATAACAAAGTTGCAATGAATATTTTTATCCATATATTTTCCTCTGTAGAACCATGAGTATAAGATAAAATCTCAAAGGTAATGTTACCATGAAAATCAGTTGCATAGCACAGTATATTCCATATTACAGTGAAGCCCTTGGATAATCCTCCCCAGAATGAAAGATGCCACCCTTGGCTGGGATTATAAATGCCTACTTGATTGCTAAAATATGTAGAGGAGAGTATTCTCTTCCTTTAGATTCCCCTTTGGGTATATTTGTACCTTCCCTTTGGAAGTTTCTCTAATTCCAGGCCAAATCATTGATTTCTTTCAATTTTATTACAGACTATTGCTTAGTGTTAATTAAGCTATTTTTCTTAAATAAAGAAAGCTGTACACCTTTTCTCAAGAAAGATTAAGGAAAAGGGTAAAAAGGAAATAGCTATAGAAAATACTGGATAGTACCAGGAATTTGATTTTTTTCATTCAATGCTTAATCCTGTATAGTATACTAATAAAAGAATAGGACTTAATTTATACTAAAGATTCCAATCATACCTACCAAGATTGGAGCCAAAGATAAATATATCACTAACTCAGAGTAGCTACTATTTCCTGAGTTATAGTTTGTCATTTTTTATTTCATTATATAATTTAAACTAGAACAAATTATTTTGAATTTAAACTACTTTTATTTATGCAAGCATACCCCAACACTGTCCCATAGATTTATGAAACTTTTAAAAAGATATATTAATTGATAGTCATATATATAATGTAACTTTCGAAATGAGATTGAACATTTCTAACACATTTGCTCTAATTTGCAACTATTCATGGGTGTTGTAACTGCCTATACTTCTTGGTATGGAAAAGAAAATTAACCAGAAAAAAGAGCAACAATATTAAATATTCCTTTTAAAGACAGGCTGATACTATCTATGTAAATATGTCTCATTACTCTACAAGAGATTTTTAAATATAAACCTAAAGTCCTTTTGGCATCAGATCTGTTTACTTTTTACATTACATGTACGCTTTCGATTTCCAGGGTCACTGTGTTTATTCTTTGCTCAAGAGATCTGGGACAAGGGCTTATTATAAGATTGTGTCGTGTTGCTAGGCAGTGAGTTCAGTATTCAGACATGCTAGTTCTTCTAGAGACATTTCAGTTCTCTGACTTTCCTATTAAATTTTTGTCAATTGCCTTCTATCCTTTCAAACAGCAGACAAGCACATAGTGATAAACTCTACTGAAATGACTAGTTCCCTCACTTCGAGGGAATTACCTAAGAACAATTCTGTATTCACCATTTTCAAGCACAAAGGACAAACAAAAACCCTCCCCCAATGTGACCTGCTGAACAAAATACCTTTTGTTTTCAACTTCAGTGCTCTTCTGACTCCTCAAACCACCCATTGATAGATTTTTTTTCCCACATGCATAATTTATGTCATCTAATTAATTTTTCATAAGTTAAACAACTGTTAATATTAGTTCCTGGCCTTCGTAAATGGCAAAAAAAAAAAAATCTTTCCCCAAATTCACTTGAAATGCATTCTTTCCTTTCTCCAATATTATACAGAGCATAGACTTGAATATTTGTAGCCTTAAGTTGAGGAGCTATCTTAAGAGTCCCTGACCAGACAAAAGCTTCTACACTGCGAGCAAGTCTCAGCAGAAGATTGCTTGAGGGGAAATCCTATACCACATGATATATCACTGACCTTTCTCCTCTGTCCTTGTTGCACAGAGAACTGAACCCCTCCTCTGTCTCCATTTATAAAGTATTTGACAATGACTGATAGTTTTACTATTTCATGGCAGTCCTTACATTAAAATGGGGTTGCTGTTACATGGAGTATTGAGAGAGCACAAAGTCTGAAAGGAGCAGGAAAAAATTTGCAGAAAACTTTCATCTATCTATCAGGAGGCATCAAGATACATCATTTCAAATGATAAGTAACTTTTAAACTCCCAGAACATAACAAGAATGAAGAGCAATCATATACTACTACAGACAGAATTATTTGAAATGCAAACTGGAGCTGTTCTCCTGGCTCCTGGATTGAAGCGGGGGATTAGATGTGGGACTGCGTCAGGAGGCTTTGATGACTTTCCTCTGTACATTTAGGTCAGAGACAGGATGAAAATCCTCAGCTTAGGATCAGGCGACGGGTTAGTATGAAAAAAAAAGGCCTGGTTCCAAGAGTTAAGTAGAAACCCACTCAGACTTAACATATATGGCTATAAGGTACAAGAGTAACTTGACTGCTCCCCCTTGTTTCTAAAGTCACTAGATCCAACCGAGGCCCCTTCAAACGCCTCTTTTATCTGTCCACTTCTATCTCCACAGCCACTCCTCTGGTTTGGCCTCCATTACCTCTTCCCTAGATTCCTTCTACCATTGTGAGCCAGACAGCTCACCTCCCAGGCTCCCAGGCAGCGGGAGGCTAGAATTGTTACCACGAACACACTTTGCCAAGTTTGCTTGTTCTGATGGAATCACTCAATAAAAGTTTTTCCAATTAGTACGTGCAAGTATTTCTTATCAAAATTATGTCACTGATTAGAAACTCAATAGGTCTGCAGTGGTTTTTAAAAAAATAATTTTAAACTGCACAGATTCACTGACCTAAAATAGTGCCCACGAGAACATGACCAGATTCCAGGTGAGCCAGCCCCGTTTAAATGTCAGGTAAGACCCAGGCGGGTTTATCTGCTCAGCTTGTTTGTATGTTCAGAAGAGAACGCCGACATTTCCTATGCGGATACTAGTGTGGTTGTTTTGTGCTTATTGTAGATTTGGGGTACTTTTTTTTTAAATGATGGTTTTGAGCAAATGTTAGTATTGTTCTTCATACAACATTCCAGCTTAAGTCAATGATTCTATATTGATACAGACAACAAGCTGGTAAGTGCTATATGTCAGTTATCCTGCAGCTTCCAAATGTGGGTTGCTCCAGTACAGGGAAAGCAAAAAAGGGGTGGGGGCTGTGGCTGCTTATTTCCACACACAAAGAGAAGAGCTGGATAAGTTCTTAAGACAGGGTCTAGTTCCACCTCTTCTTTTCCATAAATGAATGAATGACTGAACCACCCTAGGCCTGCATTCTGAAGGCAGCGTTCAGGCATAGTTATTACTTCACACTTTGTAGCAGCCTATCACAGTGCCTGGCATAGTGTAGGCAGATTAATTTTCTAACACCGTAACAAATTTAGCAGCTTCCAGCACTTCGCATTCATTATCTCTCAGTTCTGTAGGTCAGAAGGCGAGGCAGGCTCAACTGGATTCTCTGCTTAAAGACTCTCAACACCGAAATCCAGGTATCAGCCAGGCTGTCCTGTTATCTGAAGGCTCTGGAGCACACTTCCAAGCTCATTCAGATTGTTGGCAGAATTCAGTCCTTTGTGGTTATTGGATTCAGGTCCCTATTTCCTTAGTGGATGATATTCCTTGCCGTGTGGACCCCTCCATCTTCAAGCAAAGTAATACTGTCGACTGGACAAATAATTCTCCAGGTAGTCTACCAAAAGAGCAGTTTATTTGGGAAAAGAAACAAAGCCACCAAGAAGTGTGTGAACACACACTTCCCAGCCAGGCTCCCACTGGCCCCGCGCATGCAAAGAGCCCCGATTCCAAGATGGCTTCTCTGTTTAGTAGCATCCCTCCCCGAGAAGTTACCACAAAGTTTAACAGGAAATCAGGACTAGAGAGTTAACAAGAGGCCCAGCTCTATCCATAGTTCTCCTAGTTCTATGGTTAATCATCTTAAGATGCCAGTTCACTTTTATCAATATCTTCTCAACTCCATCTCACACTTAGAATCTCTCTGACTTCCTCTTCTGCCACCAGGAGAAAACTCTCTGCTTTTGAAGGGTTTGTGTGATTAAGTTAGGCCCAATTAGGAATCACCCTAGTGTAAGGTCAACAGATTCATAACCTTAATTACATCTGAAAAATACAGGAGTAACGCCAAGCCCAAAGGTCATGGGGGCCATGTTAGAGTTCTGCCTACCATAGAAAAGACAGGGTTTTTAACCCATCTTGATATATAGTGCTTTGTAATGCTATGAGCAAACAAGAAATTCTCCCTGACATCCAAGTCTCAGGCATATGACACAAGTGCCTGTTCTGACCTTTGTGGATTAGTACCACTTATCCCCAAGCAAGCATAAATGTGTGTGTTTCTCCTCTGTGGTGTATAGGGGTCATATTTGTCTCCAGTGTATACTGGTGAGTGGAAAGAGGCCTCTTGAGACAGGTTGGTTTCTCTGTTCAATGTTCATCATGGTTCTACCTAAGGATCAATCACTCAGAATCCTTTAAAAGTCTTCAAAACTTTTTGTTTTTCTTCTCCTTCTACACGCTTCTTCCTAGATAATCTCAATCAGACCCTCAGCCTTAAGTACCAATACAGTTGATCCTTGAACAACACAGGTTTGAACTGCACACATCCAGTTACATATATATTTTTTTCCCAATAAATATATAGTCGGCCATCCCTGTCCCTGGGTTTTGCATCCATGGATTCAACCAACCCCAGATCAGAAACAGAATTTTTGATCCATGGTTGGGAATATGTAGATGAGGAGGGCTGGCTGTATGCATTGTTCTACACCATTTTATATAAGTAATTTGAGCATCTGCGGATTTTGGTATTTGCAGGGGTCCTGGAACGAATCCCCCACAGATTCTGAAGGATGACTGACATTTTGGGGGAGTCCAAAGTTACATGTGGATTTTTGACTATGCAGTGGATTGGCACTTTTTATCCCCATGTTGTTCAAGGATTGACTGTATACACTGTGACTATACTACATAGTTCTGATTTCTTTTCTGAATTCTATACTGCCTTCTTGAAACATACACTTGGATATTTATAAGGTATATAATCCTTCACTCTTCATTCTCCATACACCCCAAACCTGCTCTCTCAGCCTTCCCCAGGACAGTAATCGGCAATCCCACAACCCAGTTTCTCTAGCAGAAAGCACAGGGGTCATTCCCAACTTATCGCTTTCTCTACCTCTCAAAATTCTATCAGCAAGCCTTGTTCATACTATTGTATCTCTAAAATGTATTTCAAAACAATATACCTCTGAATAGTAGTATTACATTGTCACTATTTTGTACCACTGATTAATTAGGCATCTGAGCAATGATTCTCAACCATTGCTAACATCATGAAAGGAAACAATCTGGTGGAAGGAGACTTGTCTAAGAGAAAAAAAAAAATTAAACTTGAATCCAATTAAACTTCTAGCTCTAAACACCAATTTGCAGAAGATACAGGAAATAAAAGAACATGTAAAATGATGCCATTGAGATGTAATTAGGAAAATCCAAATCGATGAACATTCTTCAATAAATAAATTATAAGAAAAAGAGAAAAAATTACAACTGGAATCATATCCCATCTTCTTCACCTTGTCTCCTCTTATACCTTTCCCTAAGCTTCTCATTCAATTGGAATAAAGTCTAAGCCCCACACCTACAAGGTCTTTTGTAACCTGGATCCTGATAGTCTCTTCAAATGCATCCTGTACCATTCTCCCTGATGCTCATGTCCTCCGGGTACCCTGAGGTATTTTCTGTCCTTCAAACATGCCATGCTTGTCCCTATTTCAGGGTCTTTGTCCCAGAAATCCCCTCTGTCTGAATGGCTCTTCCCTCGGTCACTGTCCAGACTTGTTGTTATTCTGGTTTTAGGAGGCCTTCCTTGGTACCACAAAACAAAAGCAGATGTTCTGGCATTGTCTATCACATGGCCCTGTTTTACTGCTGTTATTTTATCACTGGTAGTTAGGTAGCTAGTTTGTTCATCTATTACCATTTTACCCACTAAAATGTAAGCTTTATTAAAGGGGAATTTATTCTCTTTTTCAATATTGTATCCCCTGTGCCTAGAACTGCCACTCATCAAATATTATTTGAATAACTCAATGAATTAATTTACATAGAACCTAAGTTTCTGTTTGAGTTCTACATTTGTGTACATCTCACTTCAATGAGTATTGATTGGGTTGTCGGAAAAGTCATGAAGTATTTTTTCTATGTTTTTCGTTGCAAAAATTCGTCATGACTTTTCTGACAACCCAATATGTGACTAAGAAGGCTAAACACAAAAAGTTATTGACTAGGAAGACTAAATGCAAAAGAGTTAGTCTCTCATTTTGTAGGCTTGTGACTTTGGGAATTGACCTTTCTAAGCCTCTGTCTATCTCTCTGTAAAGTGAGTTTGTGAGGTTGATGGTCCAAGCAACTGATTCCTTAACTAGTTTGTACTGTAGGTCCAACCCATACTTCACACTGCAGCCAGGGTTATCTTAAAATAATTAGATCATGTTATATCAGCACTTAGATACCTTCAATAGTGTCCTGTTGCTCTGAAAGATACTCTGCTAGACCCTGTGTAATCTGGCCTCTTTCCCCGTTCTCAGCCCTCTTTGTGGAATTCTTCCCAATGCTCTCTGGCTCTCAAATCCTTCAAGAACTATTCTCTGTCCAAAGTGCCCATTCTCCTCTCTTCCTGCTTTCTCCTGCTTATCCTTCACATCGCAGCACTTTCTCAGACCAAGTTTGGGCCCCTCGGTCTCCTAGTGTCCCATTTTGTGGTTCATAGCACTTATCAAATTTTTACTTATATGTATATTCATGCGTATTTAGGTTATATACACTATATGATTAATTTCTGTCTCACGCTTGCTCATGATGTTTTACTCACCATTGTATCCTAGTAACTACCACAATATGATACACATTCTACACTCAATACATATTTGTAGAATAAAGGAATGATTGAACAAATGAATTCCTATAGTATGTCCTGGCACATAGTAAGCCCTCTAGGGAAACTTCTATTGTAATTAGGGAAATTGTGGTAATTCTCATAGCATTAACCAGAAGGATCAAGTAAAGGAGAGTATACAACCAGATCTCTGAAACTGTCACGTGTCTCATGTGCCCCTGTTGCAGGCAGAGAACTGGATGTGGGCCCCCCACATACCCACTGTGGTCCTTGGTGCCAACACCGCTGGTTTCACATCCTGATTCCCGTTTCCTCTGCCCCGGGTCCTGCCAGTGCAATCTAACTCAGCCTGCCTGCTTCTTGCTGCTCTCATTTCCTGCCTGCTTTCTCAGTGTTATGCCACGTCCTGATTTCTATGTTTTCACCTCAGCCTGGCAACCTAGAAATGGCTTTTCTCTGATGAACTTCGGGCTTTCTAGGGTTTACAACCCTGCCCTAAATTCTGACTAAATAAGTGCACTGCAGCCCCCAACAGGAAAAGTCTAATGGAATGGGGTCATAGAAATGAAACACAGTGTTCCTCTTTTGTAAAACAGAGCGATAGGAATGCTTCTTGTTGTCTAACACTTTTGGTAGATCATGGTATCACACCAGCATACTTTATAAAAGCAGTTTATTCATACGTCTTATTTAGTGCATTAACAACAAAATTTCTTAGGTAATTTTCCCCTAATATAATTGTGTTTAAACTTTTTTCTCCCCCTCCATTTTATATTGACTTCCTAAATGTTTTCTTTTTTAGATTAATTTTCTCAAGGTCATTTTGTATTTTATTCCTGGTTTCTAGGACATTAAAATTGCCACTTCATTTAATAATATCTAAAAATTTGATGAGCAAATTCTCAATTATATTTTTTTTAGATTTATTCATTGCAATTACCATGAGTTAGATCAGTATGTCTGCATAAAGTTTGGAGGAGATGAATTATGTTAAATATTTCAAATATTTGAAAATAGGATTGGAGAGTCTTTCAATAATAGAAAAATGTTTTCTCTCTAGAAATATATCAGAAATTGCATCTGGTCAAAGACTTAAATCTAGACCAGACGAAACCTAAGTAATGTCATTTAAGAAAGGTTTTTATCACCTATAGGATTAGGTTAACTGACATATTATGTGCTTTCTTTTTACTTTATGATTTTATAATACTTTATTTACAGGATCTATAGGATTTTCTGTCTGAATGCAATTAATTTATTTGCATTTAAGTTATTATCCTTTTCAACACACAGTAGTCTCCATCCTAACATAGCATACTGATTTAACATTCTTTTTCTATACCATTTTAAAATTTCTAGTGTACAAAGGAAAATAGATGTAATATTTTAATGCTGGCTTATATATGTATTCCACTTGACATTTATATGGAAAGCACAAGAAAATAGCGCCTTTCACGGTAGAATATTTGTCATGTCTTTGATAAGAAAACAAGAAGCCAAACTGCATGCTGGGATGGTGCATCTTGAAAACAGTCCATGTTTTCATCTAGAGTCATCTGAAGAGACACACAGGCAGCTGCAGACCCGTCTCCCAGTTCAGAAGAGCCATCCAGTGTCCTGATGAGGCCGTTGCTTACAAAGGCTATAGGGTAATGGCTGACCTCTGACCCCGCCTGACAGCCAGCCTTCTTGTCATCCTGCTGTGCAACAAGTCAAATTAGGCTATAATTACTCCTCAGACAACGGGCTGCAATTATACATTCAAGCCCCAGAATCTGGAAGGAGGGAGATGATTGTGGCTAGAAGGGGATGAAGAGAAGTCAAAAAGTCACAAGACAAACCGCTTTTTGATACTTTTCTCTGAAAAAACATGGCTGTATTGGTGTGCTCCCTGAAGAAGGGGATCAATCTGCACTGGAGAGCAACTGTTCTCTTATTCAAAATACCATGAAAACATTACTTTCATAAGCTTTAATAGAAGGATTCACCAAAGACTATGTGACAAGTAAAAGGAAAGATAGCTATGGTTCCCAGAATTTCCTGTGCAAATGCTGTTTATTGTTACTCAATAATTTTAATTAAATAATCATAATAATAATAGGTCAGAATGGGACTGGGAGATATATAACACAGTCATATTTTAAAATCTGTTTTAGCAGATAGAATACTTTGTTTTGCCATTTAATTAATGAAGTAGGAACTGTTCATTAAAGCAAGCCACAGTTATTCTGTGCAAATATTTCTAAAGCTCTATCTTAAAATATGCAAAATATTTTGCACCAGCAAATTAAGTAGGCTGAACAGTGTAGAAATACCAAGAAGTAGCTGGCCTGGCTGCCTTTGAGATAGTCTGCAAAATATTGGCAACTTCTACCCTGTCTATCTGAAGTTGT
Source organism: Hipposideros armiger (assembly GCF_001890085.2). Lineage (NCBI taxonomy): Eukaryota > Metazoa > Chordata > Mammalia > Chiroptera > Hipposideridae > Hipposideros > Hipposideros armiger. The sequence continues at coordinate 968,253 of NW_017731569.1, forward strand.
AGATTGACCACAATTTAGAGTTTTCTTGGGAATGAGATAACTTGTATTTGTTTACCAAATTTCTGACGTTTGCTTGTTCTGTGTCTGCTTGAATACTTCTAGGATTAAATACCACCTCCTAATGAGGCAACCCAGGCCATCTAGAAATAGTGCCATTAAAAACATCTTCCTCATGTTAAAACAAAATGTTTTGCTTTCGTTATCATTGTATACCAATCTCTGGCCACATTTCACTTGGAAAATATTTTAATATTTAAAGATAGCTGTAATACTAGGCCCCCCTCCCCCAACCGCCCTGAACACTTTTTTTTCTCTATGACATAATTAGCAACCTTATATAGACATATATCCATATGCTTCGTGGCACCTAGATCTTGAAACAAAATTGCAGAGGTGTTCTGACATATGTAGAACAATCTGGTACTGTCCCCTTCATTGTTCTATTTTTTCTGTTAATAAGCTTGTGATCACCTCTATTCTCTAAGCAAATTGTTGACTGCCTTGGAGCTTACTATAAACCAAAACCTCAATCTTTCTCACATATGCTCCTATGTGGGGTTTTTTTGTTTGTTTTTTTTTCCCCACACCACCAAGCAGCTAACTCATTTCTGACACTATCTACCTGAAGATATCCTCAGATCCCACAGGTGAAAGTCTCAGTCCCACAATGCCACCCACACATTACACACCAACTGCAAGTCCAGGTTCTGTGCTTCTGACCGACTGACTACAAATTGGATGTTCCCATGAGCCCTTCATCGAGTTTGATTAATTGGCTAGAGCAGCTCACAGAACTCATTGAAACATTTACTTACATTTACCAGTTTATTATAAAGTTTATTTATAAAGGATACAGATGAAGAGATACATAAGACAAGGTATGTGGGAAGGGACAAGAAGCTTCCATGTTCTCTTTGGGTGCATCACTCTTTCTGTATTTCCACATGTTCTCCAACATGAAAGCTCTCTGAACCCCATCCTTTGGGAGTTTTATGGAGGCTCCATTACATAGGCATTATTGAGTAAATTATTTGCCATTGGAGATTGATTCAACCTCAAGCCCCTCACCCCTCCCTGAAAATTAGGGAAGTAGACTGCAAGTTTCAACCTCCTAATGACAGGTTTGGCTCCCCTGACAACCAGCCCCCTTGTAGGGGCTTTCCAAAAGTCACCTCATTAACATAACAAAAGATAACTATCTCAATCTCATCACTCAGAAAATTCCAAGGGTTTTAGAAGCTCTTAGCCTTACAAAGACCAAATATATATTTCTTATTATAAATCATAAATCAACATCACATATGCTAAGCCACATACATTGCTTCTCTCCTTGGGTGTTCTAACTTTGCTTTCTTGGACCCAAGGGCTAGCTATTACATTTATCTTTGTTAAATTTCATCTTGTTCATTTCAACCAAAAATATTCCAATTCTCAATATCATTCTAGATCCTTATTCTGTCATTCAAAGTGTAAGTGACCAATAAAATGTTATAAATGGAATAAATTAAATACATGATTTATAATTTCATATCATAAGTTTAAAATTTTATGACAATACAATTACATGACTGGAGCATGCCCTCTATATTTTATTCAAGGAAGATAATTCTGCTGAACTAAATAGAGCCAAGCTAAACATTAGACTCTTCCATTAAGATTATATCAATCTAGTGGTAGGAAGTATGGTCTTAGAGTCAAACAACTTATATTTATATATTGGCACCTTCTTTTGCTTGTTGAGTGAACTTGGAAAAGTTTATTTACTTTATAACCTGCAGTTTTCTCATCTGTAAAATTGGAATAGGTTACATTAAATATTACATTAAAAATTAAATGAGATAATGCATGTATTTGGTACAATGCCTGGCACATAGTAAGTGATCAATAAGTGATAGCTACTAGATTATTATGATAGGAACAACTTTTGAATAAAATCATTCTACTCTATTTGAATTTCTTTTTTTTAAATCTAGTGCATATTTTCAATCTCTTCCACTTATATCTCATGAGAAAATTTATCAGGTGCCTTGCTAATGCCTCTACACATTTGTCATATGTCTGCTATACATTCCTAATTATTCAGTCAGATAAACCCATGAAAGATGGACATGAGTTTAATCTGATATGACTGCTTCCAAATGTCTTAGAGAATCCATGTGACAGTCTAGTAATTATTCCTTAAATATTCATTGTCTTTTAAATATCCATTCCAGATCTTGCCTGGAATGAATGTCAAGTTCATAAGTTTGAAATAAATATCCTTACAAGAAGTTTAACTTAATTCAAACTTTTTTTCTAAATATTTATTCTCACTTAGAGTTCTTTAACCAAATATCTTGCAAGTTATTTTTAATGACAGGAAGCAGTAAGAGTAGATGTAGAATTTTCTAATATGTATTATTGAACTTCCTCACATAACATTCTTTTTCAACCACATTTCTTCTTCTAGAAACCAAAGTATCCAACATGAACGAATATGTCAACTAGCAGAATTAATTCATGGATTGATTTCAGGTCAATGAATTCATCCTTAATGGAGCAAATTCCAAGACTCAGGAATATTTAAATATTCTTTATCTGAATATATTCAGATAAACATAGAAATCTATGTATTTCTATCACCATAAACCTTAAAAATGCTGAGAAAATATTGCCATGCACTGGGGAGGGCACTAATTTAATTCTAGTTTTAGCCATTAACTTTCACTTGACTTTAATATTACTTTATCTTAAACCCTTAAATTTCTTTCAATTGACTTTAACATCATTTCCTCTTAAAGTCTCACATCTACAAAATGAAATGAGATGTTTGGATCAGATGGAATTGAAATAAATATCAATATTAATGACAAAATTAATAATTATATAATTACTAAAGTTTCTTCCAGCTCCAAAATTTTGTCTTTGATTTTGTGACTTTCATGGACAAAATGACTCAAAACTAAGTCCAAGTTAGCAGAAATTTTTCACCTTGTGCAACATTGATATATCAATGTTAATGAATCCTTCCCTGACTATTCAGCAAAACATGTGAATGTATAAAGATAGATGATCACAATAACTGTTTGAGAACAGACAAAAAGTGGGGAAAAATTACTTCTTAATTGCAAAGCATCCCTCCATTAATCTCCATTACACTTCTCAAGTGATTCTTTACATTTCAAGTTCAGTACTATTCCCTCTTCCCCTTACTTTCTCTACTTCCTTCCCCTTCTCTATGCTGCTATTTTCATCCTTAGCTGTAAAAAAATCAGTATTTGTGGAAAATGGTGTAGCATGATTCAAGGAAGATCTGGATCAAAGTCAAAATGGATAAATTGTCATGACCATGATTTATTCAATCCCCCCAAAAAGGGGAATTAATGTTGCAGAACCTTCAAGTCTGGTTGTTCCTGACTGAATTCTCTAAAGAAAATGACATCTCACTCTGAGAGAAAGAAAAGCTCACCCATTCAGTTACTTTAATAGACAACAAACTTCAAGCGAGGTATATATGAAAACCTGCAAGGCAGGGAAAGGCTATTAACAGTAGAGTAGCCTGTAGGATTCTTTGTTTTTCAGGACCCTTTATAAATGTCTGGACCAGAAGTTAAAGAAGGACACAAGCTCTCCATCATGTGTGATTTAATGACATCAATACTTGAGAGTTAGGCTGGCACGAGTTGGTTGTATCAACATTATGGAAGTTCCTAGAATCCAATCACCTGAAACAATGCAGAAATAAAAAGCAAGAATGAAACACAGAAAGAACAATCAATAACCAGATTTTCTTACAGCACTAAGATTGTTCAGCTGCTATTTGGCTGATGCCCTAGACGAAGTTCAAGGCTGTACTTAGTAATTGTTCTAGCTAGAACTGGGGACTTTCAGGAACAAAGGCTATTCTCTAGAATTGAAAATCTACATATCTTTTTCTTCTTATCCTAGTTATCCTGTGTCTTGCTGAAGACCAGTTCTCTCTGCTCGTTTCTCAGTGCATGTTGTCCCAAAATGGGTGCCCAAATGGCTGCCTCAGCCTCAGCTTCAGCCTCAGCCCTAAGTTTGTGTGTCCTTCAATGTATGGCCCCTCCAAATTGACCCAAATTGCTGTGTTCCTATTCCAAAATCAGGGGAGAGAATTTAATCTGCCCAGCTGAGCATATGTCGCTATGTTTCAGTCATCTGTAGTGAGAGATAGAGTCACATATTACCAATGTCCCACCCCTGTGTGGATGGCAGTTATTCCTGGAAAGAATAAGAACTGAACAGGCAGCAGAAGTTGTTTGAGCATCGTGTCCAATCTCCACAACTTCAAACAGATATCTTCTTTGATAAATAACTCATATTATTTAGGTAGTAATATGCAGACTCGATGTAAGCTACAAAGAAAAGAGAATAAATCTAAGTTGTTTAAAACAAAGTATTTTCAATTTCCTCATCATATAATTTTTCAGGCTACTGTTCAAACTTGAAACAGTTTAAAGAGGAAATCTCATACTGTTAAGCTGTTAATGAAAGCACCTTTATTCTAAAAGATTAGATTATATTTAGAAATAAGATTAATGACTAATGAAGAAATAATTTGCAATGTTTCCAAATCAAAATGTGTTCATTATGGTCTATAACAAAGAGATTATTTTTCTTGAATGCATTGATGACATATGTATGCTGACATATTTTGTATCTTTGTAACCATTACTTTAAATATATTTGAGTATTTATCACAGATTATTATAATATTGTAATAGCTTCTTTTTGTGCAATGTATTAACATATCTTTCTCTCACTAGTGTATAATCTTGAGAATAGTGCCTGTAACCTTTAAAAACAAGTTAACTATAGATAAGTAATTATGCTGGCTTAAATAGATTTATTTACTTTTTCAAATTCCACATTATTCCTTATTTATCAAGGGGAGAACATATCCAGCAACGTTAACTATCTATGTTAGCTATGATCCTAAAAGTCAGGGAAGAAAACATATCTGCTAACACTGGTGGCACATAGAAATAATAATGTACATAAGTTTAATGTACTTTGTTTCACGGGAATGAGTAGAGGCATACTTTCCTTGTGTTATACCTTCGTGTTATATTTCAAGTTATCCAACTTTTCAGATATTTAAACTGTATTTGAACTTGTTCTGGGTTACAGCCAGGCACTGGGGAAATTAAAAGTGTTGGCAACAACAGTGAAGATGAGGACTTGAGCGTGCATTTTAAAAAAATTGACATAGAACTTTAAAATTTTTTAAAGTCTTCACCATATTTCACATTTTAGAATAATTACTAACAAAAATACCTCTCAATTTGATATTTTATTCTCCAATATATTATACCAACTATAAAATTTCATAGATAAAGTAAACCATTTGAGAAAGGGGTTTGTTGCATTGGTATTTGAATGAAAGGCTTCCCTCTAAATTAGATGAATGAATAAGAGGCAAATACCAGCAGTAACTTCTCTAAGGAAACAGGCATTTTTCTTTTTTGAACTAATCCACTCTAAAGTTAGAAACTGTAAATGGAAAATAGGAAGAGGAACGCCAAGTTAAAACAATCATTTAATATTTAAATTCTCTCATACAGTGAATGACATGTAGTTTGCATTTTAAATACTAATAATTCTGATTATGTAGAATTGAAAAAATGAAGAGTATAAGTAACTAACATGGACTTTTATTTTCTTCCACTCTTTTATAAGAAAAACACAAATTAAATTAAGCTCACATCAGGATCCTGTTAAGAAAAGACCCCATAGGAGAAGTAATAAAGTTCAGAGTTTATTCCTTCTCTCCTCTGTCAACAGAGAACTATAAAATGACCAGGATTGCTCAAAGAGCATAGAAAACCCAAAAGTGCCTTTTAAATAATCAAAAGGAATTAAATTAAAGTCAGTAGTTTTACTCTCCAGTACACATTAATTTTTTCCAATATATGTGCCCATTATGAAAATATGGAAATAGTACAGAAAAAAAGGAGAAGAAACAAATGTCCTTTAATCTTACTACTACTTCTTAATAATTATGGTTAATTTTTGTGTGTGTGATATCTTTTCAATTTGCTTTCTCTGCCTCGTCTTTAGAAGAAAAAGGGATCTTATGTTAAACATTCCGTGTCCTGCTATCACTGTGCCTCAGTTTTGTCACTTAACATTATACAATGCGTTTATCATGCTATTCAAAAGAATTAGTTTTTTTAGACACTATTTCATTTATTTCTGCTCTGATCTTTATTATTTCCTTCCTTCTACTTACTTTGTTTATTCTTCTTTTTCTATTTCCATTGGGTGTAAAATTAGATTTTTTTGAGATTTTTCTTGTTTCTTGATGTAGGCCTGAATTGCTATGAATTTTCATCATAGAACTCCTTTTGCTGTGTCCCATAGATTTTAGGTCATTGTGTTTTCATTTTCATTTATCTCAAGGTATCTTTTGACTTATTCCTTGATCTCATTGTTAACCCATTCATTGTTTAGAAGCATGTAATTTAGCATCCACATGTTGTAGTTTGTGGTGTGTTTTTCTGTTTTCTTCCCGTAATTGATTTCTAGTTTCATACCACTGTGGTCAGAGAAGATGCTTGATATGATTTCAATCTTCTTAAATTCATTGAGACATTTTTTGTGGCCTAACATGTGATCTATCCTGGAAAATCTCCCATGTGCGCTTGGAAAGAATGTATATTCTGCTGTTTTGGTGTGAAATGTCCTAAAAATATCAGTTAAGTCCAAAATATCAGTCTATTAAAGTGTCATTTAAGGCCACTCCTCCCTTGTTGATTAAAAGCATTATTTTAAATGATTATATGATTATTTTCAGTTTAAAGACGAGTTTCTTAACCTAGCCTCTATATTTTGACTTAGTTTATTTCCAATTGTTTATTATAAATAAAAGTGTGATCAACATCTTTAGACATAATGTTTTCTCTTTATTATTTCTTAATGATACATTCTCAAAAGTGGAATTATTAGCACAGAGATGTTTTAAAAGTTTGTGTATTTAAAGTAACCCAGCATAGTAAAATGAACAGACATCTTCATTGAAATCTAGAGATGTGAATTCTAATTCCAGCATTTTTTCTTAATTACTTCGTAACATTGGTCAAATGAGCTCACTGTGCTTATCTTCCATTTCCTCACCTATAGTATAAGATGGCTAAACTATTATAAGTTATTTTAGGGTGCCAATTTTGATTTTCTATGGCTGCATAACAAATTACCTCAAAACCTAGTGGCCTAAAACAATAACCAGCCTGTTATTTCTCATCAGTCTGAGGGTTAACTGGGGCTTAGCTATATGGTTCCTCTGCTAGTCTTGCTAATAGTTCCTTAATCAGCTTCAGTCATATGATGACTGCATATTCAGTGTCCAAGATGGCTTCACTCATGTGCCTGTCATCTTGGCAAGGACAGCTGTGCTTAGCTGGGATGCTTGGGACAGTTGGCTCTCTCTCTCTCTCTCTCTCTCTCTCTCTCTCTCTCTCTCTCTCTCATCTCAGGGGGTCTCCTCTTCATATGACCACTCTACATAGTACTTTCATGTTGTCTCTCTATGTGGCCTGCCCTTCAAAACAATAGGATTTCCTACGTGGCAGATCAGTCTCTCAGGAATGCAAACACATCATCACATCTATCCCATTCTACTGAGAAAGCAAGTCACAGGATCAGCCTAGCTTCAATGTGAGGGGGACAGCACAAGAGCACAGATATTGGGAGGTATGGCTTATTAGGAGCGATCTTTGGTGAATAGCTACCACATGGTACCTGATTGGAACAGTGTTTTCAGAGCTCTAGGATTTTAATTATTTGAAAAATTGCGATCTATGTATGGGAAGTTTCATGGTGGTCTAAGGGACACTGTGGTACATCTCTATTGTCAAGGATGTTCATGTTCCCAGAACACTCAATTTTCAACCCTTCTGAGAAAGAGGGGAAAAAAGAAAGAAAATACACTCTGTAATTATCACCAAATTATTACACTTTGTGCTAACAATCTCCACATCTACATGTCAGCCATCAGCTGCACAGAAGATATAAATAGACCGAACACCCCATATCCTACCCCAAGGAGAGTACCTGGTAGAAGATTCACCAGTGTCTGAGAGTAATTGAGTTTCCTCATGTGGATTTTAGAGGAAAGTAAATCTAACTGGATTTTACTGATACTGCACATGATTAGGAAAATCAAAAAGAGATTAACCAAAAATGAGTCCCCAGAGCAATGGAAAATGAATCAGCTTTGCCTAGACTCTCCTAATAAAAGATTATACTCCTTTTCAAAGATTAATTTTATTACTTATAACTGAATATGTGCACTAAGCCCAATAGGACTGAGGTTGCCAGGCTGTGATAAAACCAAATAACAATTGTTACAAACTGATAACAAAGCCAGGCTCAATAACATTTTATTAATCCTCAATGCCAAATTACATATGCTTGAGAAGAATATTTTTTCTCCCACCCTGTAGAAAATGGCAGCTTTTTATTAAGTCTACGTCTTAAAACTGAAACATTTGCTCTTTCTTCCCAATGCCTAACGGAGCTAAAGCTTCTGGGGTGGAAGGGGAGGGGGGTATTTATTTATATGGCATTGGCCTTGACGTTTCCCAAGTAATAATACATAGTAACAGAGACAGATGAGACTTCTGTATCATCCTTTCCCTCAGGGCAAACCAGGCTCAAGTAGACCTCTAATGAAAGAATCCACAGAGCAGGGCAATAAATAAAAGGGCATAAAATGGGAAAATGGTTTTTGAGCACAATCTTTAAAAAATACAGAAGAGAACAATATTCTGCTCAAAGTGAGGTAAAGCCTCATCAACTTTCACATCACACAGTAAGTTTTAACTCCATCACTGGATCCTTTCCCACCAACCAGGCTACTTCTAAATCTGATATCACTTTCTTGGCTTTCGAGAAATAGCAGTGACCTTAAGAGTGCTTTATTAATAAAATGTTATTTGTTTCTCAGTAGTAGCTGACATGTAGAGAGATGTTTAAATAAAATACAAATATGATTATTCGAGCTATGCTGGTTTCCTACTAAGCAATTGTGCTTTTATTCAGTAAATGCCTTGTGATTGCCAACTAACTCTATGCCATATACCACGCTAGGTCCTGGGAATATAGGAGTGAATAAGATATGGTTTCTATTCTGAGGAAACTTGAGTATAGAGGAAGCAATAGACCACTAAGCAGGCTAGAGCCCAAAGAAGCGGTATCCAGTCAGTCTGAAGGTTCAGGGAAGGATACTTGGAGATAATGTTTAGCCTGAGATAGGAAAAATACAGGGGGGTTAATCAAAGAAAGAGGGGTGGTGTTAGGTTCTACAGAACCAGGAGCGTGTGTGTGTGTGTGTGTGTGTGTGTGTGTGTGTGTGTGTATGTCTTCATGTATCTATAAAGAGCTTTACTATAAGGAACTGACACATGTGGCTGTGGAGGCTGATAAGTCCCCAGATGTGCAGTGGAGCAGCTGGAGACCAGGAGAGGCAGTAGCGTAGTTCTAGTCCAAGTCTGAAGGCCTGAGAACCAGGGGGAGACAATGGTGTAAGTTTCAGTTAGAAAGCTAGCAGGCTGTAGGCTCTATAGAAACTGACATTTCAGTTTGAGCCTGAAGAAAAGTAAAAAACTGATGTCCCAGCTCAATCAGGTAGGAGTAGTTTCTTCTTACTTGAAAGAGGGTCAGCATTTTGTTTCATTTGGGCCTTCAACTGATTGGATGAGGCCCGTCCACATTAGGGAGGGCGATCTGCTTGACTCAGTCTATAAACTCAAATGTTAATCTCACCCAAAACATCTCCCAGATGCACCCAGAATAATAAATGGCCAAATATCTGGGCACCTCGTAACCCAGTCACGTTGACACATAAAATTAACTATGACAAGCTGGCTGTGGGGGCACTGCTCGTCAGGGAGGAAGTTTTCAAGCAAAGGAACAGCAAGTGTCAAGGTACTAAGGGACAAAGATGGCACTAGAAGGTCTTTAGACTTTGTTATTCAGAAGATAACCCCCACCAGTTTATACTTCAGAATATTCAATTATATGCTGAGACTGAGAACAGAAGTCACACATCCTGAAAGAGCCCTGAACACATGTGTGCATGGCCTTCAGCTTTTGTGTCTTCTGTATGTGACTTGGGTTTGTTTCACCAGCATGTCCCTCACCTGCTACTGAAGGGCTCTAGTTTTCTATAAAGTCCACCCTGTACAATTATTTCTGGACATCCTCAGAGGGAATTAAATCTGTCCTCATAGATCAATATTCCTCAAACAAGGAAGATTTTGCTCCCCCCCCTGGGGCATTTGGCTGTGTAGATAATGACATTTTCAGTTTGTATACCCGAGGAGAGGTGCCACTAAGATCTATTGGGTAAAAGCCAGGGATGCTGCTAAATACTCTTTAATGCTTAGGACACCCCCATCACAAACAATTGTCCAGTCCGATAGATGAGTGCTGTCAGCCATCACTGGTACTTCTGGAGTGATGAGACAAGTCTGAACATGGAGCTCTTCTTATCTGACATCTCATCTAAAGAATCACCTGGAGCTGCTCCTCCAGACTCCAGGGCTGCAGGCTTCCCCTTATGGGCTCTTGGGTGCACTTTAATGGAAGAGTTCCAGAAGCATCCATCCCTCATAGTATATGCCATTGTGGTCTTCTTGCTTCTGACTTCTTCCAATAGAGCCCACAGCCTTTGCCTCCAGAGGCGTAGCTTGCCCTGAGTACCTGCAGTCCCCGTTGGCAATGTCTCCAAGGGCCCTCTGTTAAGATGTACAATAATCATCAGGGGCATGGATCCCGTAGAAGAGTCTGTTCTCAGTGTTTTATGTACATTATGTCACTTATTCCCAGAACAAAATGAGCTTTGCTTAGTTTACAAATAAAGCTATTAACACTGAGAGAGGTCAAGTAGCTTTCCCAACATCTGCTGCTAATTAAAATAATAGCAATAATAATAAAGCTGGAGTTTTAGGTTAGAGCCAGTTATGACTGCTAAAGTGTGCTCTCAATTAGTGAACTGAACTGCATGAAACTCAGGCAGGTGACCACCCTCCATGGTTCACTGTGGCTTTGCCCTGTGTCTGTAATGAGACCCTTCTCACATCCTGTAAGAGGTCCAGCGTAACAAAACATGAGCACATAACATAAGTTTTGGGGAAAACAGAAACATTTTTCAATGTAACTTTTAAAAAATTTATCTAAACCGTGTTTGTTCTTTCCTCAAGGCCCCTTTCCAACTCAAGTTTCTCTCTGTCTCCTTAATTCTACATCCATCTGCCCGTTACCTCCACAATGTGTATAATTTCTTCTGCTGGACCAAGCAATTCACTTTCACACTCAGCTTACAAACCCCAACAAAAAATAAAAACAAAGACAGAATGAAAAAAAAAAAAAAGGAAATCAGAAGGTACATGTTCTTTCCACCAAAAAAGGCAAGAGGCAGTCTTAAGAAACAATAGATGATATGCTGTGATGTTGAGAGTTTTTGTCTCAGAACTTTATTCTATCGAAGTTCATTCAAAAACAAAACTTTGTCATAGGACTGAGGGAGTAGGGGACTACACTTGTCAAAACTCCTCAAATTTACACTTAAAGTGGGTACATTTTATTCTGCCTAAATTACTTCTCAATAAAACTGATTTTTAAATGTCTACTTAGGATAGCCTCTGTAATGATGGGTATATCCTATATGCCAAATAGCTACATAAATTATGGTATATCTTTCAGTCACTGACATTTCATCAGCTCAAACTGAGTTTTTTTTTAAAGTATTTTAATTGGGAAAGTGCAAAAACAAAAAAATAATGCTAATATCTGGACGAAAAAAACAAAAGCAGCCTTCACAGTTATTGCTCAATGTCATAGTATTAGCAGTAATTGTAATTTTTTATTTGCTTTCCTATGTCTTTCCAACTGTATATAATGTACTTGTATAATCATTTTAAGCAGAAATAAATGAAGGACCATTTTTAAAAGCTTTTCAAGAAACTCTAGTTTAAAGAATGAAGGTAAAATGCCTTAGAATAGCATACAGGGCCCTCCCTCCTGTCCCGGCCTTTGGTTTCCCCGTCTTCCTCAGAAATTGTGTCCTTTCTCTGTCAGTGGACTCTCTCTTAGGCTCCCAAGCCTTTCCATGTGCTATTCATTTTGTGGGGAAATGCTTGTTCTCACCCCCCCTCCCCGCCATCCATCTCAGGCCTTCTAGCCCCCCTTTAGGAACCAACTCACATATCCTCTCTGCTCTTCTTCTAAAGAGCATTCCTGCTTCCTGCAATCAGCACATGGTATCACCTTATACCATAGAGGATCCCACCTTTCTTTTTCTATGTTAGTCAGGAAGGATTGGGCTGTACCTGGTAATAACAAATAAGCCCCAAACCTCAGTGGGTTAACAAGACATAATTTTGCCTCTCAGATGTGTCCTATGTCCCACGGTGAATTTGCAAGAGCGTCCACAGTGCACATACTCTCTCGGGAACTCCGACTGTTGGAAGTTCCACCATCTCATAGCCGCACACAATGGTAGACAGAGACATCAAAGAACCACATGTGGGTATTTTACCGCCTCCACTCAGAAGAGAGACATATCACTACTGCCCACATTTCATGGCCACAGCATAGCATTGAGCCTGACTACCTGTAAAGAGGCTGGCAACTTTAGGGGAGAGAAAAAAAAATGGAGAGCTGTATTGTCTCTAGCATACCCCACCACTCGCGTTCTCAAAAGATAGGGACTGTTTTATGTTCAATTTTGTATCTCCAGCGCAGAACGCAAGGCCTAGATTTTAGCTGATTCGTAGATACTTGGTAACCCATTGATGAATGAATGTATGAATAAAGAAGTATTGTGTGATTAACAGGAAAAATGTATAAGGCATGCCCTTGACCAAGAGAAGCCTAAATCCAGTAAGAAATATTGGGTTGTCAGAAAAGTCATGATGTATTTTTGCAACGAAAAACATAGAAAAAATATGTCATGACTTTTCCTACAACCCAATAGTAAACATTAGGCAGAAAATACATAACTAAGCATTTATCTATATGCTCTAAAACCCAAATTTAATAGATGGAGATATAGATTTAATTGAATGCTTCAGAGAGAATAAGTAGAATTTGGACAAACAGGAAAAGGAAAAATTTGAGGAAGGAGAAATTAAATGGGTAAAGGAAAAAAGGTAGCAATTATCAGAGCAAACCTGTGGGGATTTCAGGTAACTGATAATGGTATGCTGAATAATGACCCTGCTCCCTTCACAGACACCCTCAACCTAATTTTCAGACCCTGTGGATGTTACCTTATATGCAAAAGGGATTTTGCAGTTGTGATTAAAGGTCTCAAGGTGGGGAAAGTATTCCGAGTTATCCAGATGAGCCCAATGATGTAATCACAACAGTCCTTAGAAGAGGAGGTCAGGGTATCAGCATGAGCAGTAGATAGGATGACAGAAGCAAAAGTCTGGAGTGATGTGAGGACAGGCCAGGGAATTTAGGTAGCCTCTAGATGCTGCCAAAGGCAAGGAAACAGGTTCCCTTCAGAGCCTCCAGAAGGAACGAACGCCTTTGCTTTTAACCTAGTGAGGCTGATTTTGAGCTCCAGAACTGTTAAGAAAATAAATTTGCATTGTTGGAAGCCACAAAGTTTTTGGTGATGTTTTATGGTTGCCATAGAAAATAAAGTCACTGATCAATCTGCCTGGCAAAAACAAGGTTGGTCAAAAAACAGAATGAAGTTATATAGGTGGGATTAAGAAAGACTTATACAGACCACGAACAGACTCGATGAGAACAGAAAGAAAAACTAGCATTAAAGCCCAGCAGGTGGCACTGAGCAAGCCTTTGGTACCTCCGCATTGAATCCTTATATTAAGCTGCAGGGACATTAGCATGTCCATTTCATAAATGAGAAACCTGAAGTTCTGAGAGGTTAGGTAACTTACCTAATGATCACACAACTAATAAGCGGAGGATTCGAGGTTTGAACTCAAGTCTGACTCTAGACAAGATTAGGTAGGGGAAAAGAGACTAAATATTCATATCAGTGTAATATATATATATATATATATATATATATATATATAATTATTTTCTAGGCACCACTTCAACAGATCATTACAATACTCCCGTGAGGGAGACGGAGCAAGTATTACTGTTTATAGTTTATAGATGAATAAACCAAGATTAACATTAGTGATTTGCTGGAGGCCATGAGGCTGTAAAATGGCCAAGTCCAGAGCCCCTGAGTTGAAGTAATGGGACGAAAGCGAAGGAGATCAGTATGTAGGTGTCGCATGGAACACATCAGAGCTTTAAGATTCTTGTTTCTGGGGCAGCTAGCTAGTGTACAGGGTGATGCTAATTCTTTCAAGGAAGAATTGATAGGATTGTGACAAATCCTTGTACAAAATGATGAGGACGAAGAGAATAAAGAGGTTTCTCAGCAGGGACAAGAAGGTGGTGTTTTATTATAAATACATTTCAGGTATTCATCCTGACCCGAGACATAAGAGATGCCTCACAAATATCTGTTGAACCAAGTGAAATGTCCATTAAGAAGCTGCATAACCAGAGCTTGGGAGAGGGAGGGGGCCTTGACCTTTATTTTTCAAAATCATAAGGAAAGAAGTGGAAGTTAATGTCATAAGAATGGATGAGCTTCCTGAGTGAGAGAGTAGCTATAGAAAAGAGAGCCTCCCTCACAAGACAGCATGATTCCCTGGTTTTGAAAACTCCTGTGTGTTCTAAAGACCCCTATTAAAATGCAGAGCAGCAGCTGGTGAGCTAACAGGCGTTTAAACAGTGTCAGCGAACGTCTCTGAGAGACTTTGCTCCCTCCTGAAATTGGCCACCTAACAATGTTAGGGAGAGAAAGACGCTTTGGGAAGTCAGGGTATGAACTGTGAAAGGAACCTGAATAGGAGATGGAAAGGTGACAAAAATGGACCAAAATAATTCCCCAATTCTGTCGAGGACAGGTCCTGCTCTTAAAATGTAATGAATAGTATATAATCTTATCAGAATTTCTATGATAACTCCTAGTCTAGTTTATTTTAGTCAACATTCAGCTCTGCTCAGAGTGTCAACTCTATCTTTATAAAGAAATGGCTCTGTAGCTATTCAAGATGTATGGAAAATTTGAGTTCCTTCAAGTTTGGGGTGTGAACACTGGTTCCCACATCAGTTAATGAAACTAAGAGTAGTTACCATTTGCTGGAATTTTACCACATGCCCCTTCGTGTGCCTTGGATAAGTCACCACAGCCCTTGTCACAATCTGCTACATATAAGTGACAACCACCCTCAGTCACTGAAGCCAAGGTTCTGATTGCACAACCGGTAGGGGTGGCATCAGTACAAACCTGTGAGATGGAAAAACCCCTAGAATGTTTTCCTCAAGGGCGTGGGCATTTTTATTTTTGAAACAAGTTGAGGTCCAGCTATAGACAGAAAATGAGAGAAATGAGAAACTAGAATACATTTCTAACTCCCCAGCAACTGCTATCCTGCTCAGCACATCATAGGTGCCTACTATTTATTTGTTGAATTCAGTTGGTAAAGCTTCCGGCTGACTTTAAGCCCTTCTTGACGCTGTTGTGATACAAGATCCCCCGAAATGATTTGGTAAATTAAACCTTCAGCACAACTTCTCATTCTGACAGCATTCATAAATGTATCACTCTGTAATCTCTTTTGAAGCAGTTTATAAATACCTCACCCGGTAGATTATCCGTAAGGGAGAGAGGCAGTGCGTCCTTAGCAGACTTTAAGGACTTGGTTATTATTCTTATTTATGGACTCCAGAGTTCAGAAAATAAGTATGTAGTTAGCAAGAACAAAGTATTTGTTCTTCGCGCTAAAAAATTACAGCCTGAACTAGGAAAGCAAAACATATCAGGCTCAAGACACAATGCCCATGGGAGTGGCTGAATGTCAGCGGAGCAGTCGTAGTTATTATTTATTTATTTTTCTGGCTCTGCTGTGGGAACCTTGGGTCTCCATTCCTCTGGTTCTCAGAATCACAATCTTCAGGAAGAGATTTCAGCCACGCCTCTCGTCCTAATCTGTAACTTCGTTCAGGAAACCTATAAGCTACAAACGGACACGATGCCCGGATGTTTTCTTAACCCTCAGCAGGGACTCCAAGGCAAAGGTGTTAGCCTCCCCTGTGTTCCTCCTTATGTCCTCACTTGGGTTAGACATCTGACAGGGTGTCAGTTTATCCCCAGGATAGGCCCGTTCTTATTGGCAACCAAATATGTTCTTCATTTTAATATAGAAATGATAACGCTCTGCCCAGGATCAAACCAGAAGTTTGGTACTCACAACTCCTAAAATAGCACCGGAAGGGTATTATAAACAAAAGGGAAGAAACATATTTTAAGGAGTCCAACAGTTGAAAAAGTGCTTTGCTCTCAGGTAACATTTTGCAAGCAGGAAAAAAAAGCAAGTTTAATTCCTATGCCTCCCCAAATTCCAAAAATCTTCCTAGCAATGATTCTATAAATCATAAAACAGAGTTTGTCTTTGAAGCCCTAGGGAAAAAATGGAATCTATATTTCAATATTAGTCATTTCAAAGAGATGATCTTTTTAAAATAATGAACCACTGGCATTTAAGTGTTTGCACAATGTCCTAAAAATGTGCTCTGAATATTTGAGAGGAAAAGATGGTTGGCAGGACTACACCTCCCTCTTAATGCAAATCATATGTGCTTTTAAAGTAACTCCAATTTTAATTTTTAAATGTATTTCTACTTTATGTAGATTTTGTTTTGTGAATTATTTCAGTTTACAGTATTATGAAATGCTTTTTAAAACCAAGTGGTCAATTGTTTTAGCATTTTAAAAATGCAACTGAAAATTCTAAGCTTTAAATATCAAAACTATAAAATTCAGTGACTTTTTGCAACTCAGAGGCTGTGGCCTTATATCACATTTATCCTTCAAATTCTTAACTTTAGGAAAAGGTTATATATATGAGGTTGGACAATTAAGTTTGTGAACTCATCCTAGGAAAAGTGCTCCATACCTCATTGTTGAATATCACTACAGTCCCCTTCTGAGTACTCGCCTTGGGAAGCTATGCACTGACGCCAGTGCCTAGTCCTTCAAAACAATTTTGGAACTCTTTTTCTGGACTGGCCACCAGAGCTGTTATTGTATTACCCTTGAAGCCCTGAATGTCATCAAAATGTTTTCCTTTCAATATTTCCTTTATATTCAGGTAAAGAAAGAAGTCATTGGGGACCAGATCAGGTGAGTGGGGAGAGTGTTCCAATACAGTTATTTGTTTACTGGTTAAAAACTCCCTCACAGACAGTGCCATGTGAGCTGGTGCATTTTTGTGATGCAAGAGCCATGAATTGGTGAAAAGTTCATCTTGTTTAACTTTTTCAAACAGTTTTTTCAACACTTCCAAACAGTAAACTTGGTTAACTATTTGTCCAGTTGTTACAAATGAATAATGAATAATTCCTCTGATATAAAAAAAGGTTAGCAACATTGTTGCAACAAGTTCACGAATTTAATTGTCAGACCACGTTTATACTTACATACAGACATATATAACTATTCTTACCTATAATCCAGATTTTCTTTCTAACAAACCTCTTTAAAAATGTCTTAGAAATTTATCTGATAAGATATTTATTGAATTGTGACATAAGTAGTTTATTCAAAAGGAAATTATCCAAAATTATTTCTTTCTATTTGTATCACTGACTTATAACTGTGATATCTGTCTGTATATGTTTAAGAAATCTAATTTTGGTCAGTTGATTACCAATCTGGTATTAAATCAAAATTACATGTTTAGGAAAGGGAAGAGATGTTACAAATCATGTTTTGGAACATTATTATAACATAATAAAGCTTTTTATGTATGGGCAATCAACTTATATTTTGACAAAGATATTGCTCTATAGATTTTTTTAAAAGCATTTTTTTCTTTACTTGTTTTTACATTCTATTAAAAAAGGAGAGAAATCATTGTTCTTTATCCAAGATCTTGTATATAAAGAAATCAACAGCTAATCAATTTCTTAGAAAAAGAAATAAGCGTACAAACAGCAAAGCAAACAAAAACTCCTAATTTTTAGTCACTAGGAGCCATGCCCGAGATGTAGACAGAAGTAAACATGTAATTGAAATATATGGATGTTACAGTCACAAAACAAAGAAAAAAATTCAAAAGGGCTTGGTTCATCTCTTTAGCACACAAAAATTATGTGTGATAATTTTTAATAGAGGCCCAAATGCTGTTGTGTATTTAATGAAGAAAAAGAAGCCCATGTTAATAACAACAGCTTTTCTTTTTCTCCTTGTGAGAGGAAAATCTGAAGTAACTTCTCTCTGTCACATTGGGCGATGAACCAATCCTGGAAGGCTGGAGGGAGAATATAGCACAACGTGTTAAGGAAATGTGGATGGAATTGATGTCCCATTAGATGTGCTAAAAATACCCTGTGCTGGGAATTCGTTTTTTATCAACCAGCACGAGGGCCAGTTTCTCATCCTATGAAAGGTGGTGTACTCTTTGGGAAGCAGCCTATCTTTTTTATACTTAAAACCTGTCGAGTCTTATCAGGAGATCTGAACAAAAAGTGCTGCTAGATGAAGGGACCCCTGGAACCCTCTCTCCTTGAAATAAAGGAGATGGCTATGATAAATAAGGCCTAATATATCTTGAAGGAAACCAAATAGTCACACAGAAAAAAGCTTATTTATACTCTCCTGGAGGAAAGAGGAAATAATTTGAAAACAAATAGTTTGCAGGAGAAAGGAGTCACAAATATTATCACAGATGACTAGTAAGAATACTCCCTTTTTCTTACCTATAATCATACTTAAGTTCAAAGGAAACCTAAGTTTTATCTGATAAAATAATATGAAAGTTGATAAAACATGAATTTATTGGATAAAATCTCCAGGGCAGGGAACTGGCTGTCTTATCAGTTCTAAAAAAAATGACCCTTAATCTGTAGGCCATGAAATTAAACAAAAACATTTGTATATGAGAAGATAATTTCTTAGACCTAGTCCTAAGGCAGATCTGTTGTCTTTCATAGATTTATCAGTGATGAAATTAGACTTTTCCTCCTACTGGTGACATTTGCAGTCAGCATAAATGGACTTTCTGAGCGCAGTTTTCACCTCCTGGTGCCATAACTCATTTTAAATGATACCACAAAACACAGAAAAGTGCATCATTATTTGTAGGGAAGGGCTTTAATTCTGAAACACAGTTTACAGTAATATTCTAAGAGATTTACTAAATTTGGTTTCAAAATTGAAAAAGGAATTTGTTACTCATAACTTAATGAACCTTTCAGAGACTAGAAATACAATTATTCTTCATTGTAAGTCAGTTTATTTAAAAAATATTAGAAACTGAAGAATAGTAACAATTACTTAATTTTATCAAATACGATTATATTCTAGACTCTTTTTGAAATACTTCCTATTATTAACTCATCAAGCTATCATAAAACCCAATAAAGTAGGTACAATGAGTTTTACCATTTTACAGATAGGGAAACTGAGGCAACTTGCCCAAGATTACAGGAAGAGTTCAGTAGCAAAGTTACACTTTGAAACCAGACAGTTTGACTCTAATATCCATGCTCTTAACCACTGTGCTGGTTTGCCTATGACTTTTTAAAAGATAATCAATTCCTTATTTATCTACTTTGTTGATAAAATCATGTATTTCCTATAAAACAATGGTTGTAAATTTTATTTTTCAAAATGCTTCAGTTGAGTACATATCCTGTGTTTCTCTTCTTTTATTTTTGTGATTTTTGTGTTTTATTTTTAATTGGACATGATTAAAAAAAATACAAATCTTTTTTACCCAAAAGAAAAACATTATGGAATGAGCTATTGGAATCACCAATTATTTTATTACCAATTATAAAATATAATTTGCATTATTTTACATTTTTTGTAGTGTGGTTATCTTACTCTTTTAATAGGATTTTTAAGGCTAAACTCAGGATTTTGTGTTGAAGAATGAGAATAAAACTCAATTCTGTGCGATTTCCAGTTCCCACAGGTTTGCTGTTTTTCTTTACAGCACTCACTCCTGTGCTGATCAAGGTTTTAAAAGGATTTTTGATTGATTCCAAGTGATTCACAAAGGGGACCCCTGCATTTTTCCTATTCCCTGAATAGATTAAGGACTTCTGGGTGGTGAGAAACAGGAAAAAATACTGTCTGTGGAACCTTGGCTAGGCTGGCTTGTGAGGAGGAGAAAAAGAACTCTAACAGCTAAAACTACTAACTGTGGTTTCTCCAAAAATGGAAGAATCTTCTGCCAACAATCAAAATGGGCAAGTATCTAGTTAGACCACCATGGAAGACGGACATGGGGCGGAATTGCATTATTTCCTTTTGCTACATAAATATAGAGACGACTTTGGTAGCATTTGGGGTACTGTCTAATCACTAAATTACACACAATTCAGTCATCTATGATAGAGTATAATCTAATAAAAAATATACGTGTTGTTGTTGTCCCTTTCTGTTACAAATTCAAGAGAGAGGGGTGAGGGAGAGAGGAATATGCTTGTGCTGTAATGTTATGAATGTAAGAAAGTAAAGTGTTGCAAAATAGTTCCCATTTTCAATAGATAAACTGTGTTTTTTGGTGATTTTTACTATCTAAATTCATCACACAATAGCTTTCCTGAGTATATAAATAGATAATGGTTTTTAGGGCATAATAGATGTGGCTAGCAGAGGGTCTTTTTTGTTTTTGTTTTTTTTTCTTCTCTGAAGCTAATCTTCAACAGCTACAAAACAAGTTTTCCTGCATTTACTTCATTTGACAAATCTGCAAACATTTTATTCCCTCTTTGACCTCTGTCCCAAACTATTGATGCCAGTTTTGGTATGATCCCATATGAAGCAGCCTTTTAGGAAGGATAATTGAAGAGATCCTTAAATGTACCTGTTTTGTCAGAGTTATGTGCACACCCAACTGTGATGTTCTGCTTGTGTTCTGAGTTTCTGTAGAGTGCTGGGAGTTTGGGACGTGTAGCGACAGTGAAAGAAAAGGCTGCTCTCCACTCTGGCGTTGAACAGACCCAATTATTCCCTGGAGTAGAGCATTCTCATTCATGTCTGAGGGAATGAACTGGCATGCAGCTGACACTCATCTTCCCCTGCCCTGCCTTGGCAGGGGTTGCCGTACACTAGTGATGACTGAGCAGCCATGGTTGCAGAGGAGTCTGCTAATTCCACTCTCGGGCATATCATGGGTGTTTGGCAGCTTTTAGAAATCCCAATGTCATTTCTGTTCCTAAGAGAAGCCAACTCTTCATCAACTTACCAGGAGTGTGATGAAAGGGTGAGACATAGGAGTGTAGAGTTATGGACGCTTACGTGGGGCATCTAAAGACATCATAAAGATGGCAGGCAAAGGAGGTGAAGTGGGGAGGCTAGCCAGGCTGCTCAAAGCACAGGCCAGACACACTCATTTCTGCACCTCAGCTGTAGGCAATGGCTTTGGGACACTTAGATCGGGGAAGGGGGACAGTGCTCCACCCAAGTCTGCTGACTGCCTCCACCATTGCTACCATCTCCCACATGCCCTGGGAGCACCCCAAAATGGTGTGAAAGCCTTTCTGGAAGTGGGATGAGATGCTGTCTGCCAAGAAACAGGTGTCAGGAGATTATCTACCTGACTGGGATTTATGTAGTGTGGATCCAAAATTCCAAAGAGTGCCTGAGTCTGAGGGTTGATTTGTGGTCTGCAGGGCCCCCAGAGAGCCCAGAGATGTGGCACTGACCCCCCGAGTGTGTTGGCATGCGAGCTGTCACTGTGTGGTCTCTGATGAGCTCGTGCTCCAGTCTGCCAATGGTTACATAGAGACTGAAGGTTGATGAAGCTGCACATCAC
The DNA here is from genome assembly GCF_001890085.2 of Hipposideros armiger. NCBI lineage: Eukaryota > Metazoa > Chordata > Mammalia > Chiroptera > Hipposideridae > Hipposideros > Hipposideros armiger. The sequence goes on from NW_017731569.1 coordinate 990,131, forward strand.
ACTGCAGAACCAGTGCAGGGCAGCCTACTGCAAGAGCTCTGCATTCATCTCTCAGTTAATCTTCACAAGAAAAGGAGACCTTGGGCGCTTTTCCCAAGGCACAAAGTTGCCATTCCAACCTGATATGGTAGCATTTGTTCCACACTTAGTATTTTACATTTAAATTGCTCAGTCCCATATAAAGAATCCTTGATAATAGGAAGATTCAAAATTGTACTGTGGGCTACAGGAGAATGCAGAGAGCTTCCTCTCCTGAGGCAGGACTGTAGGAACTCTACCCTAGGACCCACATGGTTTCATAGTAGTTTCGCCTCTCAGTGCTTTGTAATACTTTGTCACTCCCTCTATTATAGTTTGTCACCCTGTATTATGATTTGTTTAACCACAGACTTCTAACCCCTTTAGAGGAAATACTGCCTTATTTTTGTGTGCCTACCATCAAGCACTGTGCCTACCAACAAGAGGCATGCAGTAAATAATTATTCAATAAATAAATGCATGAAGGAATGATGATACTGTTTGATCATTATGATTTGCTTACATCAACTTTGGATCGATATTACTCAAAATTCTCAAAATACAATATGTAGAGATATGGATGCAAATACCTTAAAACACTTGACTAATTTATAATAACATTATGATTTTAAAAATCATAAAGTGTTTAGAAATAAATATAATGAAGGACGCATAAGACCCCTACACTGGACTATACATAAAAATTACTGATAGAAGTCAGAGAAGATTTAAATAAATAATGAGATATACCATGTTCAGGAATTGGAAGCGTTAATATTATAAAAATATCAGTTCTTCCTAAGTTTATCTTTAAATTCAATGTAACCCTAACCAAAATGATAGAAAGTATTTTATGAAAATTGAACAGGAAAATTCCAAAATGTGTTTGAAAATGTAAAGGGCTATGAATAGCTCTTGACAAAGAAAATTACTATAAGAAGCCAAACCTTATTATTAAAGACAGTGTGATATTGGCTCAAGTATAAACATACATGCCAGTAGAAAACAAAAGCACACCCAGAAACTGACCCATAATTAGAACTGTCACCTGATTTAGATGACAGTGCAGTGCAATGGGGAAAGATGATATTTTTAAATAAATGGTCTTGGGTCAGTTGAATATCTATATGGGAAAAGGAGAATCATGACCCCATCCCCAACCTCACACAATACACAAAAATTAGTTCTCTGTGTTAAGGAGATCTAAATGTGAAAGTAAAATAATAGATCAGTTAAAAGAAAATATCAAAAATAAGATGAAATGTACTGACCATAAAAGAAAATATTATAAATTAAACTTCTCTATTCAAGTTAAGAATTTATGCTATCAAGACATGATTAACAACTTGAAAGGCAATACACAGAGTGCAGAAGATATTTGCTAGACATATATTCAACAAAAGCCTGATTTCCAGGATATATAAGAGCTCCTATAAATCAATAAGAAAATGGCAGTTAATGAAATGTAAAAATGATTAAAAGTCTTAAACAGACATTTCACAAATAAGAACAAGTGGCTAATAAGTATATGAAAGATAGTCAACGTCAAAATTCATCAAGGAAATGCTAATTAAAATACAGTGATATACCATTTGCATACCCACCAGAATGGCTAAAAAAAACATGTTTATTGAGGTCATGAAGCAACTGGAACTCTCTTATACTGCTACTGGGAATGCAAATCATTTCAACCAACTTGTAAAACTATAATACCTACTAAATCTGAATGTACTCATATCCAATGACCCAGCATTTATTTCTAAGTATATGAGATCTGACAATTAAGTTCTCAAACTCGTTGCAATGATGTTGGTAACCATTTTTTAAATCAGATGGATTATTCATTATGAATTTGTAACAACTGGACAGTTAACCAAGTTTACTATTTGGAAGTGCTGAAAAGGCTGCATGAAAAAGTTAGATGACCTGAACTTTTCACCAACAATTCATGTCTCTTGCATCACTGACAATGCACCAGCTCACAGGACACTGTCTGTGAGGGAGTTTTTATCCAGTAAACAAATAACTGTATTGGAACACCCTCCCCACTCACCTGATCTGGCCCCCAATGACTTTTTTTTTATCCAAAGGTAAAGGAAATATTGAAAGGAAGACATTTTGATGACATTTAGGAAATCAAGTGTGATACGACGAATGATGACAGTTTTGATAGCATTCCATAAAGAGTTCCAAAATTGCTTTGAAGGCCCTGGCATCAGTGCATAGCTTCCCAAGGGGAGCACTTCGAAGGTGACTGTAGTGATATAAAGCAATGAGGTATGTAGCACTTTTGCTAGGATGAGTTCGCGAATGTATTGTCCAACCTGGTATAACCCACAGAAATATTGTTAAGAACTAAATTGCTTCCCCACCAAAAAATCCATATGTTGAAGTCCCAACCACCAATGTGACTATTTAAAGATAGTGCCTTTAAGGAAATACCATAATTTACTGTGTATAATGCTTACTTTTTTCCCCCCAAATTTGTGAGGGAAAAATAAGGATGCACATTATACATGGGTAGTATTAATTCCATATCTATATAAATGTTCTTAATTCTTTTATTTATGCTTATGAGTTAAAAGTGTAACTTTTGAGTTGGTGGGGTGGCGCATTAGTTAAGAGTTGGCTTGGGAAGCCAGCTCTGAACAGCAGGGCTTGGTTCGGATCCCACAAGAGGGCCAGTGATGCTGCGCCCTCTACAGCTAAGATAGTGAACAACATCTCGACCTGAAGCTGGGCTGCTGTGAGTTGCTGGCAATGGCGTAGGCTGCAGTGGGGCTGCAGTGGGGCTGCAGTGGGCTGCTGCGAGCTACCAAGAGTGGCTGGCAGCCACTGTGAGCAGCTCACAGCCACTGTGAGTGGCCGACAGCCAGCGTGAGCCACTGTGAGTAGCCATTCAATGGCTGGAGAGCGACTGTCTCACCCAGGAAGAGCGCAATGATCACAATACCAACATGGGCCAGTGAAGCAACATCCTCCACAACTAGACAGATGAACAAAAGGACAGCAACTTATCTGTTCCCCTCCCCCACTCCCAATAAAAATCTTCAAAAAAAAATAGAAGTAGCTTTAAAAAAAAAAGTGTAACTTTAAAAATCAATAACAATATCCATATGCAAAATAATATAATGGAATATGATAGGTTTTGTTGAACTTATGACAAACTTGCAACAATGAAGAGTTCTTGGACTTCTATAATGGGTAAATATTATAAATTTGTTACCAGTACATAAAATTTCTTGTACCTTGTATCTGTTCTTGTGTTTTGTAATTATTTGTTACATAAAATTTCTTGTACCATAATACATTAAATAATAAATGCTAAAATTTCTTTATAATCCAAAAAACAAGTACCTAAATGTAAACAAATAAAAATTTGAATTAAAGAAATTAAAACAAAAGATTTTTTCCCTGAAAGTTTGGGCCAGTAACCTGGTGCACATTATACATGGCAAAATATGGTAAGTAATGTTAAATGCAGTTGTAAGGGTGGGGCCCCAATCCAATAGGACTGGACTCCTTATAAAAAGAGGAAGAGGCCCTAGGAGTGTATGCACAGTGGAAAGGCCATGTGAGGACACAGCAAAAAGGCAGTTCGTTGTCTGCAAGTCAAGGAGAGAGACCTCTTAAGAAATCAAACCTGCTGACACCTTGATCCTGGACTTCAACCTCCCGAACTGTGAGAAAATAAATTTTTGTTCTTTAAGCCACCCAGTCTGTGCTATTTTGTTATGGCAACTCTAGCAGACTAATGAATTTACATTCAGATGTTCACACACACACACACACACACACACACACACACACAAATGTATAAGAATGTCCCTACCAACACTCTGAAGAATAATCAAAACCTAGAAACAGCCCAGATGTCCATCAAGTGTAAATTGTATAAATTGTGGTAATATACACAATAGAATATAATTAGGCAGTGAAAACCAATAGATCATGGCTAGAAAGAATCACATAAACATAATGTTGAGCAAAAAAACCCAAGTATAAAAGAATATATATTGAATGATTCTATTCATATAAAGTTCTAATGAGTCAATCAAAATGAATCTGTGGTGTTATAAATCAGGAGAGTGGTTAATCTTGGGGGCAATAACAGGAAGTGAGTGAAAGGGGGCTTTCTGAGGTACCTGTAATATCAATTTCAGTGAGTACTGGTTACATGGATATGTCTCTTTTGTGAAAAGTCATTGAACTGTACCATTATTTATGCAATTTTTGGTGTGTATGTTATACTTCAATGACAACTAGCAAGTGGTAGGTCTGGAACTCAAACCCTGGCTGCCTGACTCCAAATCCACTGATATTTCATTGCGTTGCTAAATGGTTTTATATTCAGAGCATGTCAGGTAGTCTTAGATATCTGTGCATTCTTCCATGGTCTATAATGACAACCTCATACCCTTAAAGATCTTCTAGAAGCTTTGCTCTTACTAAATAGCTCCCTGGAATAAGGTTATCTTCAGGGAAGCTCCCTTTTATTTTTTCTTTCAGAACATTTTTGTTCTCACCAATTCAGAGAGCAAATATATTCCACAGTCATTGTTTTCTCCCATGAAGCTCAGAGGCAGGAAGGGTTTTGCCCCTCACAAAACGCCCTGTGTGCATACACTGACTTGAAGTTTCCCATGCTGAGTCACCCTGGGAATGTCGCAAAGCCATGGCTTTAAAAGTTCTCAGAAACTATTTAACCTCCAGTTTATCAAACACACTCAGACTCTAATGTATGGCAAATGTAGTGCATGGATTTTCTATTACTTTTAGCTCATAACTTTCCATTTAAATCTCCCAAATGTTTATCTTTTCATTTAATGATTTTCCTTTTGATCTAACCAATTTTTTCCCTTGATGAGTCATCTACAGCATGTTTCTCAAATGTGGCACAAACCACAGGAAGGCCCCCATGGCCACAGATTTTCTATTCATTTGTTTAAAATTAATTAAACCCCAAAAGTGTTCATCAAAGTAGTTAATATATTTCATTGATTATCAACTGTTCCAATTTTTAAATGTACATTACCTTATGATTAAAAATAATAACTATTTTATCTTGAAGAAAATATAACTAAGGAAGAAATATAATGAAAATTCTTGGTAAATAAAATCATATATTTGTATATATTTTTTCCTTGTCTTCTGTTATGTTCTCCCACTTTACCAGTACCCATGTGAAAGAAAAACTTCAAACCTCAGAATTTGCTGAGTCACTTTTCCTGCTCTTTTGCTGTCTTCCTACTAGTGTTTTATTGTCAAAAGTCATATTTGCTTCTCTGCCACATTTTCAGAAAAGACATTCATTTACACATATGCTCTCTCAGCTTCTGCACATCTGGCTTCCTGTTAGTCTCTCCAAACACTGCTGAGGGAAGCCATCTTGTTCCTGTTGATCAAAGAAAGGCAGTTAAATTCACCTCTCTCTCTCTCTCTCTCTCTCTCTCTCTCTCTCTCTCCCCCCTCCTCTCCCCCTCTTTCCAACTTTCAGAAAAATCATATAAAATATTAAAAAGACCCAAACATATGATATTTTCCAAATTTAACAAAATTATAGAAGACACCTTTCTATTTTTGCCTTGGGATGCACAGAACAAATAGGTTTTCACATGATAAAATTAAATGCATTACAATGTTTTAACAACAACGACAAAAATAAACAAAAATGTGACTGGACCAGACATTGTGAAAGTCTTAGATGGAATCATTTACTCTTGACCATCTGGGCCTGTAATCTATGGATCTCTTATTTCTAGCCCATTCTAAAACACATTCTAACTCACTGTCCCAAAAAGTAGTTTTTTGTATTTTTTTGTTTTAATTGGGGAATTGGGGGGATGGGAACAGTGCTGGGGAATTGGGGGAAGGGGAACAGACAAGTTGCTGTTGCTTTGTTCTTCAGTCTAGTTGTGGAAGACGTTGCTTCACTGACCCAAGTTGGCACCATCATTGCGCTCTTCCCGGGTGAGGCAGATCAGTTGCCAGCTTTCTGGATGGCCGCTCACTGCGGCTGCTGCCCGCTCACGCTGGCTGCTGGCTACACACGGTAGCCCATGGCAACTCACTGCCACAGGGGCTGCAGCCTATGCCGTCGCCAGTGACTCACAGCAGCCCAGCTCCAGGTTGAGCTGTTGTTCAGCATCTTAGCTGTGGAGGGCAGTGTCACTGGCCCTCATATGTGGGATCCGAACCGGGGCCCTCTGGCTTCTCAAGCCAGTTCTTAACCATCGCACCACTCGGCTGGCCCAAAATTTAGTTTCTTGAGCTACTCTTCTCTGTCCCATTTTTTATGACTCTCTGCTACAAACATTGCCCAATTGCCATGTTGCTTCCCCTTATTATTTATATCAGCAGAGAGCCATTCCCTCAGTGAATCATTAAATATTTTTCAAGAACCTACCATACCAGGCATTGTTTTAGGTGGTAGGACTACAGATTTGAACAATACACTTAAGAAAGAACCATACTGGGCTGGCTGAGTGGCACATTGGTTAAGAATTGGCTTGGGAAGCCAGCTCTGAGCAGCAGAGCCCCGGTTTGGATCCCACATGAGGGCCAGTGATGCTGCACCCTCTATAGCTAAGATGGTGAACAACAGCTCAACCTGGAGCTGGGCTGCCATGAGTCACTGTTGATGCCGTAGGCTGCAGCCCCTGCTGCAGTGGGTTGCCATAAGCTACTGTGAGCAGCCATCCAGAGGCCGGTGACCAATCTGCCTCATCTGGGAAGAGCGCACTGATAATACCAACATGAGCCAGTGAAGTGACATTATCTACAACTAGACTGAAGAACAAAAGAACAGCAACTTGTCTACTCCCCTTCCCCGATTCCCCAGCACTGTTTCCCCTCCCTCAATTCCCTAATAAAATCTTTGGGAAAAAAAAAAAAGAACCATACTAATAGATATATAACACAATATCAGAAAGTGATAAAATTGAAAACCAGAGATAAAATTGAAAACCAATGAACTGAAAACCAATTAGTCATACTAATAGATATATAACATAATATCAGAAAGTGATAAAATTGAAAACCTATTCTCTATAAGGGAATAGGGACAAAGGGGTGGGCAGACTACCTTAGAGAATGCCATGGTGACACCCTCTCTAAGGAGAAGACATGAGAAGGGTGACTTTAGTGAAGTTGGAGATCAAGATAGTCAAATTTGGAGTGGTGTATTTCAGCCTCATGGAGTAGAGAATGGTTCAGCAAGAGGGGTGCCCCAAGGGAGGATTAAGTTTGGCATGTTCAAGGATCAGCAAGGAGGTCAGTGTGGCTGGAGTCGGGCTGAGGGAGGTAGAGGAAAGGAGGTTGGAGAGCTCACCAGGACAGATCATTTAGATCCATTTAGGCAGTGGTCAAGGGTTAGGAATTTATTTGGCATTTATCTTCCAAGTTATATTTAGAAATATATTTGGACTTTATTCAGTTACTGGAAGACATTGCAAAGTCTTAAACAGGGCAACAAGTTGAACTGACTTAGATATGTATTCGGTCCCCTTGACTGGGGTAGGGGGAATTGACTATAGTGGCAACAAGAGTGCAGGAAGACTCCTCAGGCAACCCTGTCTCTTCTGGTCACACAGCCTGGGAGGTTTCTCAGATGCGGCTCCAATACTTCATCTTAGCCGCTCACTCTTTGGCTACCTTAAGTGACAGCCTCCTGCCTCACCCCTCCGTCCGGACTCGTACCCAAGGCCCTGCTATCCTCATTCTGCCTCGACAGGGCTCTCCTCAGCAGATCCCTGCTACTGATGCTCAATCCAAACCCCCACAGCCAATTGATACTTATGGGAATATACTCTATCACCTCATCACCAGGGCACTGGAATATTCTAGAATTTTTGTTTATTTCTTACATTTGACATTCCTTGTTTTTCAGTGGACTTGGGATTTCAAGCTCTCTAGAGTGCAAACTACCCAAACTCAATGAACATACATATACAAACAAGTTTGTTTGGGTATTGATTTTAGAAAAGTTTTGAATAAAGCAAATGTTCTTTCCTCAACTTCTACATCGAACGATCTTAAAAAGTTGCACAAAACCACTAGAAAATGGAGACGTCAGTTCCTGAAAAGTCTTGGCACTTTGCCTTAATCCATAGCTTGAAAAGGCAAGCAGGAATGTTACAGAAACATTCCAATTGATTTTGCACAGGTCAAGAATAACTACATTTTTTCAAACATCTCTAAACATCATGTCCCTTATTTATTTACAATGCCAGATACGTGCATGCTTCTGGTGCTGGTGGAATGCAGCTGACATCAGAAGAATTTCTGGCTGCTCAGTTACACTTTGAAGTTGTTAAAATTTTCCAGAGCACATATCCCAAATTTCTGATAACACAAGGTACATTATGTACAGAAAATTCAATAGATTAAATCAGAGTCAAACTTTTAAAAACAAGATGGTAGTTTCCAGTCATAAAAAATACTCCTATTATCCTTATTGAATAAAATGAAAGTGGTAGAGGCGGGGTGGGGGTGGGGGGAAACTTTGAAAGCAGAATAAGGGCTCCTCATGACTTTCCTTGTGAACAGAGGCCTCAGATCAGCCTGCTGTGGACATCAGAGAGATTCACGTTACCCCAGTGTGATAAATAATGAAACACAATGCATAATTGTCAGCGAGTTCTTAGAACCTTCTCAGACCCAAGCTACCATGCAGAATGCATTACTTCAGGCTGCACAGGGTCACGAGGGATGTAACCAAGTATTGGACAAGTAAATAGACATTATTGTACTGAGCTTCTGTCGTTATAACAACCCTCTAGAGAAACTGGAATTCCATGTCACTCAGCTGCTTTCCCAACTCTGTTGGGAAAGAATAAATGGTCGATGTAAACAGCAATCTGGAGCATACAAATTTAGCTTCTAATCTTACAGTTGAACCATAAACTTGGCTACAGAATTAACTTTTGAAATAAACATTTTATCTTTTATTCTCATTTACCTGAAAATATTCCTGTGATATTAAAAACGCTGTATGAAATGTAATATTTACAAAAGAGAAGGGATGGCATAGAAGGTCCGGCTACCATAGGGACCCGTGAGATGTCGTTTCATGATACCTAGGGCGGAAGCAACTCTCAGGATGTCCCATGTTGTGGCACGGTGAGTGAAGTCGACTTCCTGTTATTCCTCCTGCCAGTTTATTCAACTTCAAGGGCAATCTGGGGCCTGAAAAGAATGAATGTCATTTCTCAAAATGCCTAACTTCTTTTCAGGAGAAGTTTACAATTTTGCCCACATATCTGTATAACATGGTTGACATAGCATCGACTTATGAGGCAGAAGCCGTAAGTATGGCCTGGACTCACTAAAGACCAGCTGACTATGTGTCCAGAGGTCTGGGCTAATTGCTCTATTTGATATCATTCTTCACTCCCGCTCAACCCCCAGCATGCATTCTCTTTATTTCCTTCATAGTACTTAATCATCATTAAACTTATCGTTATTTTAATTTTTGTATTTATTTATGATCTCTACCATGGATACGTAAATTACATAAGGGCACAAAACATGTCTGTCTTGTTCAACTTTCTATTTCCCAGGACCTAGCATTTGTCTGGTATAAAATAAAATTTTAGTAAATATCTGTTGACTGCATGAGCAAATGAGTCTTTGGACTCAATTTTCTCAACTGCAAATTGGGGTGGGAGTGGGAAATACTATCTACTTCACAAGACTTTTTAATATCAAATGAGATCATCCATTTAGAGCATTTTAGTAAGTAAGTATATGCTTAAAATAAGCTGTTTTTACTATTTACTCTGCATAAAAGTCTTCTGATTCCAGAGAGAATAGCATTTCTTTCTCTATAACCAATGGACAAATAATCTTAATGCTGCTTAATGTAACAGAGTAGCCGAACTTAGGTTTCTGGTTAACTAACCTTCAAATAAAATTTAAAAAGATAATTTTATTACAGTAGGCAAATAAATGGGAGAAAATTATCTATCTGTATTTTATGACTTTAATATAATATTTGATTTTGTATAGTGTAATATCACTTATAAGGCAATATTTTATCTGAGTTCAGACAATTTTTCATGCATTGAGGGAATGAACTTGAACTGTTTATGGCATCTGTCTTTTTGTCTCATATTTATAAGCGAATGAATTTTGATTCCTCTGTTGTGGGAAACAAGATGTTAAACTTTAATTTAATACCTCTTTGGAAAAGAAAGACATTTAAAATACAAACTGGAATGTTTAAGCCACAGTCGTTAGTGGATGGACTATTTACAGAATTTCCTAAGAGTCTTGAATAATAAGACATGTCATCCAAGAAAATCTTTTCTGTCCCTTTGGGGATTCAGACTATTTAGGGTTACATAATACCATTTCAATACATATGTAGCCTACTGCTAATAAACTGCACAAATGTCACCATTTCAGCTAGACATTCTCAGAAACAAACATAAATATATCAGAGACAGGAAAATAATTTTTTATGCCTCACAACCCTGGCCAGCTCTATGCTTATCTATGTTGAAAGACCAAGTACGTAAACGAAGTTCCAATTTTTATTTTTAGGAGACTATGAGAAAAGCATCTAAAAGGACATCCATGGGACATTTCTCCCATGTTTTCATTTAAAAGTGGCATTCTATTGCTTAAGAGTTCAGTTATTTTGTACTGGATAATATCATTTTGAGAAATGCTTGTTAGCATTAGTTATATTTGGTCATTAAAGTCTCATTTATATCAATTCAACTTCATTCAACAGACACGTTTATTGAGTGCTTCATATGTGCTAAGCACTGCTCTAGACACAGGATAGGGGGGACACACAGAAGCTTGCACTGCAGTGGGAAAAAAGGTATGAACTTGGTGTCATGAGGGTACAGTTTGTGCAGCATTAGAAGAAGGATAGGGCACTTTGGGGTTCAGCAAAGGGGAGCAGCACCATTTCAACGCCACACAACGGAGCACATCAAGAAATGACTCCCGGGTAAGTGCGCTATCCCTGTGTCCTAGGGGGCGCATTCTTACTGAGCCCTAGGTAGTCCTTATAATCAACAATCCCATTGCTTTCCCTACCAAAGCCTCTCTTGATTGCATTTTAAGAACCCATTTTCAATATTGAGATCTTCAAATTTCTCCATCTCTTTAGCTGTGTAATGATTCCAGCCACGATATTTCCAACACAGGCAAACCAATAACCTAAACCATTCCTTTAAAGCTCCTCCTTTCACCAAAGTGTCTCCAAGGACAGAACATGCTTGGGAAGGAAATGTTTGATTTACCTTTGCTCTTCTGATTATTATTTGGGTTACTGGGAGCACCAGGACACATTTTTAAAGTCCGAGCGTTCTGGACAATAGCAGAATCACACTTACTAATTTTGCATTCAGTTCTCTAGCCGTGCCTGTCCACTCCCCAAACTTCTTTCTTCTCCTGTTTTGAGCTTTGATTCCTCCGCCTACACCAAAACTGCAGTGTTCTAGTCCATTTCTAAAACCCCGCAGGAAATAATTAATGTAAGTGAAACATGAAAAGAGTCTTTTTATCCAAATGTTCATCCTTATCCCTAATGCTTTCACAAAAACTAACGTCGAAATGTTCCTAACTCGTGATGCTTTGCACAGCTACCGGTAATATAGTGCAAAGAGACTGAGAGAAGGAGCCGGTGACTTCGGGCTGTGAAATACTGGCTAGTGTGATGATGACTCCAGGAGGACTGGAAAAACAATGATATACAAACCTGTGTGTGTCTGTGGACATGTGCATTTTCAGAGGAGCGATCCATAGTTCTCCTCAGAGTTTCAGAAAGTTCTAAGACTGAGGATACAAGGCAAAGACTCATTTGATCAGAAGTGATGATATGTAAATAAGGGCACTTAATCATTTGTGTTGTGACAATGCCGACTCAGCTCTCATCAAGTTCTCCTTTAATTTCAATTCCTATTTCCTTCCTCTCTCTGATTTTCGTTCATCTGCTGTCATTCATGAGAGCTAGTCTAGAAGCCAAAAAGTTAGGAAATCGCCAGGCACCGAGATACTGCTGAATCATTCCTGACATGCAAGTAATGATGGAGGATGACAGGAATGCTGCATGTAGGAGGGGCTGTGTTATCCCTGCTCTTCTTTATCTCCCTCAGTCCCTCAGTAATTCAGGAGACCTGTGGAGGATCCTGCATGCCCTTCTCCTTACCTCCACACTGCCCTCTACTCCCTGAAAAATGCTTTGTCACTACAGATATTGTGCTTCAGCTGCAGGCAACAGACAACCATCTTGTAAATCCATAACCCATCCCACTCATAGTGCTCAGATCAGATGGGACACTGAAGTAATAAGATAGTGGCATTTTGGAAAATGCACGTGAACATAAACTTGCACATTCACATGAAATTCTTCCTTCACAGCACTCGCCTGAGGATGACTCATTGCTCAAAACCTTTGTAGAACATTTTCATGTCTGGTTTAGTCTCAGTAGTAGGAAGCAAAGGTTCTCAGTGATGGCTGCAGTTTGGGAACCTGGGGAGATTGAAAAATTACTGATGTCAATATTCAGACATGAAGATTCTGATTTAATTCGGCTAAAGTAATGGTTCTTACTCTGGGCCATTTATCAGAATCACCTGTGGATATTTTTAAAGATATACATACCTATTCCCTAACTCCAGACAACTGAAGATGAATGTCTGGGGGTGAGAGCTACACAATTATATTTCTGAAACTCCTTAGGTTATTCAAATATACAAAAAAGGGTTTGAGATTCACTATTCTACATTCACATTTCATCGTTGGACCAAAATATTAATAGCCTGCTCTTTTCAATAGAATGACTCTACATGGAGGTTGGTTTTTTCCAAATACTGAAACTACCTCTCAGAATTTTTAAAAAATTTGTCTCAAATCCTAGTAATATAGTAAAAAGAAAAAGGTGGTCTTATTGTGAATCCATTTATAGTCCTCCTAGGTGATTTCTTTTGAGGGGCCAATATTCCATGGATTATAAATAGATATTCCTGATCAATATGCTCTGTTCTCAGGCCTTCAAAATTACCTAAATTCATGCATGCCACCAAAATATATGGTTTCTTCCATAAAATATACAAGTGTATGAGTGAACAACCACAAAGCCACATGAAAAAGTATCTACAGGACAGTTCATCCAGAATTTCTCACTAGCAAAAAATAATAGCTAATATTTATTGAATGGTTACTATGTACTTAAGGTTTTCTGAGAACTTTATATGTATTATGATATTTATTCTCACAACTGCTTTCTGGGATAGTATTATTATTCCCAAATTACAGACTGGGGAAATAAGGCTTAGAGAATTTAAGTGATACTTCTGCTTGTCATTCTCGTAGAACTTTGATGCCTAAGTAAAATTATAAATCACTAAATGGCATTAACATTAAGGATAAAACAAAATAGTCAAAATTATGACCTGTATGCCTATAAATGCCAAGATTTTACTGCTTGCATTCTTGTGAATATGTTAAAATACTAGTTTGTTAACTATTTTTTGTAGCATGTAAATCCATTGCCTTCCAAACCTTAAGCCTCATGCTGAGGACTTTTCTTCTCAAAGTATATTGTTTTCTTAGTGGGCTGGTAGAGGACACTTAAGAAGGGATTCAAAGGAAACAGACAGGGACTCAAAATTTCTACAGAAATTTCACATTTAAAGAAATACTCTCTCTCTCTCTCTCTCTCTCTCTCTCTCTCTCTCTCTCTCTCTCTCTCACTGTGGAGTGATAGAATTCATTGTTCAATGATTTATCAATATTATATTATTACAGTTGAAACCATATTGACTGGAAAAAGTGTATTCACTCAAATCACAAAGACTCTGTTGTAAACAGAATAATGCCCCCCACCCCCTAAGATGTCCATGTCCTAATAATACCTAGTATCAATGAATATGTGCTTTCATAGCTAAAGAGACTTTGTAGCTATAACAGTTATGGACTGTGAGACGGCAAATTATCCTGAATTATATGACTGGGCTCAATCTAATCACATGAGTCATTAAAGATAAAAGAAGAGGCAGAAGAGGGAGTCTGACACATGTGGCTTGAATAAGGTATTACTTGCCTTTGTTGATTTTAAAAATGGAGGAAGAGGTCTTGAGCCAAGGAATGTGGGTGGTTTCTAGAAGCTGGTAAAGGCAAGGAAATAATTTTCTCCCAAAGCCTCCAGAGCACAGCCCTGCCAACACCTTGATTTTAGTCCAGTTAGACCTGTGTTGTACTTGTGATCTACTACACAATAATAAATTTGTGCCATTTTAAGCCATTAAATTTGTGGTAATTTATTACAGCAGCAATAAAAAACTAATACAGACACAATTTTAGATTTGCCATGAAATTGCCTTTAATTGCTAAAGAAGTCTTCATATCACAATGCCTTGAACTCTGAAAGGAGATAATATAACATTTTTCAGGAATAAATATATCCCTTTGTTAGTTCTGGTCTTTAAAATTATATGCTATTCTTTATTTTAAAGTGTTATCAATAGTAATGTCTGCAGTTACAGTGTCATTTGTTTAAGTTTAGTCACTACTTAAATTCCATTCTTATTGTCATTTCAACAGTTAATTGAATAAATGTTTACTGAGTATTTGCACTAGCAAGGCATCTCCATTAGGTATAAATGATTCTTACCTGTAATTAAGTATTGTGTAAAACAATGTTTTTGATCCCAAATAGGAGAAACAAGCCATTTTCTTGAACTTTTTAAAGTTTTACCTATGTAGCTAGGACGGTTGCATGTTTATTCATTTCTTAATTTCAAATCTTTATTTAAAATGAGCATGTATGGAGTTGTAGAAGAGGGTTAAGGTCAAATATATGGTGATGGAAGGAGAACTGACTCTGGGTGGTGAACACAATGCAATGTATAGATGATGTATTATAGAAATGTACACTTGAAAGCTATATAATTTTACTAACCAATGTTACCCCAATAAATTTAATTTTGAAAAATGATCATGTGCACAATGAATAAAGTAAACTTATTTTATAACTGATAAATTCCAGAAAATTATAAAAATACAACAAGAGTTTTGAAGTAAAAATTAAATAAAATTTATCTTGACCACTGTTGAATATTAGTATGGCAAATGATGTGTAAAAAATAGGGTGAAGAAGATGGGGTAATAGATAGGGGCATGACTGGTTGTGTTGATGTTGGGTAATGAGTTCTTTGGGGCTTATAATATTCTATCTGCTTTTGTGTAGGCATGAAGTTCTCCCCATTATGAAGTTTGTTTAAAAAATACTGCACAATAAAAAGGGGGACCATATATTTTTTTATTTAATGCCAATTTAAAGTAAAGTTGGGAGCAACTAATTTTTTTTTCCCCTGTGCTTTGATTCTTACATCTGTACTCTTCTTTTTATTCTACCTGTCCCAGCCACCCTAGTACAGACATTCATTACTTGGTCCCTGGATTCCTGCAATCAACTCTTACCTAATACCCTGCACTTCAACATCTCCCCAAATTTATACCTTTTACCACTGTCATACTATTCTTTATGCCAGTCCAATATGCAAAAAAATTTAAGGACCTTCTGTAGGTAAATTCCTTTGTCCTACTTTTAAAGTTTTCCATTCTTTGACCCCAACTATTTATTTAACTTCTCTCTAATACAAAAAATGCTTGAAAGTCCAGTCTCTCATTCTTCTAAAGATGCCATGTTCAGAATTTTTGTACTTCTCCTTTCTATGTACAAGTATTTCAATTCTACTAATAATTTTTTTTTTTTTTTTTAGCTGAGCCATCTTGTCACCTGTTGGCAGCTCAGCAGCAGCTCAGTTTGGGCCGGGACTTGAACCGCTGTTGCTCAGAGCTCGCACTCTTGAGCGAGCTCTTAACCAACTGAGCCACTTGGCCGGCCCCTCTACCAATAATTTTAAATTCATTCATTACCTTCGATATTGAAATAAATGGATTATAAAAGATATATAAGTATATATTTTAATCTTAAAAATACACTTGTAATATACATATTTTTCATCTTAATAGGCAATTACTTAGTTGGATGCGCTGAAGAGATTCGATTTCCCAGGAAATGATCACTTGAATATTCAATTAAATAGAAGAACTAATGGAGTTCTTTGCTCCCTCAAGCCTAGTTTTTGTCATTAGGTCTAAAGCAAATGATAAATTCTACATTTTGAGGTGTTGCTTAGAGGTAATGGTTTGCTTTTTGGTTGGTTTCAAAGTATCTCTAAGAATAAACAACCAGATAATAAAGATGATGAAAAATACAAGATGGATGTTCTTTCTTTCTCTTACAGTTGGAATTCAGTGCCTTCTGGAGATGCCTTTGCCTGCTGAGGATGAAAGCTGCCTACAAAGTGGTGAGCCAGGGGCCTTTGCCTCTGTAAAATGTTTTCCATAAAGCCTTGCCTGGGTTAACCTCAAAGGAATGCTGTTTGCCTGGGGCCAAAACCTCTCCAGCACATCCATGAAAATCAGCAATGGAGCTCAGGGTACAATTTCAATCTTCAGAGCCATACAAGCGCCCCTTGATAAGATAAACATCTTCAGTCCAGGGCATCATGAGATTAAGGTTAACATTGGGTTTCTGTTTAAAACATGTAATAACATTGTCTAATAAAGGGTCTCATTTAAAAATTTTGCTTCACCCAGAATATTTCTACCCTAAAAACACTAAATATTATACTTCTTTCATTTCTACTGGATTGAATTAGCTTCCTGCATATAGACTTTATCACTCTTTTTTGCTTTTCTTGAGGGCTTGGCTTCTCAAATATACAAAGATCTAGCAAAATTTGTGAACAACCTTAGAATCTATGTGTGAGCAGGCTGCATTGAAAACCTGCGTAGTCCTGGAGTGACTTCTACATGTAATTTAATGAGCCCGTCTCCTTCACCTCTCTTTTGTTTGTAAGCCTCTCTCTTTACGCCCTTGACACCACTCTTCTTGTTCTCCTCCTCCTCTAACTTCTCAGTCCACCCATTTTTGTTGATTTTTTAAAAATACAGCTCTTGACATGTGCCCAACAAACTCTCTCACTCTATTCACTTTCAATTATGTTTCCATTTCGTTCAGAGATCAGCACCCCGTTTTCTCTCAACCAGCTCCCTGCTGG
The DNA here is from genome assembly GCF_001890085.2 of Hipposideros armiger. Classification (NCBI taxonomy): domain Eukaryota; kingdom Metazoa; phylum Chordata; class Mammalia; order Chiroptera; family Hipposideridae; genus Hipposideros; species Hipposideros armiger. The sequence continues at coordinate 1,007,240 of NW_017731569.1, forward strand.
TTTCGTTCCCTGCAGTGTTCCACCTGGGCACCTCTGAGATACTCTCTCATACTCAACTCATTTCTCAAAATATCAAATCTTGATAGTGAGGACGTGGAGCAGCAAGAATGCTCATTCATTGTTGCTGGGAATGCAAAATGGTACAACTATTTTGAAAGACGGTTTGGCAATTTCTGACAAAATTAACATTTTCTTACCATGTGATCTCTCAATCACTCTCTTTGGTATTTACCCAAATGAGTTGAAAACTTACACCCACACAAAAGCATATAGCAGATTTATTCATAATTGCTGAAACATAGAAGCACCAAGATGTCCTTTGATAGGTGAACGGATAAACAAACTGCTACAATGGTTATATTTTTTTCCCAAGCCGGTGAAAGAGGAATAGGAAGGAAGATTTTTTTTTTCACTTTATTATTTTTTAAAATTATTTTTTAATTTTATTAAGTTTATTAGGGAGACCTTGATTAATAAAATTACATAGGTTTCATGTGTATCATTCTATAATACATCATCTGTATATTTTATTGTATATTCACCAACCAACATCAAATGGATACATTATTTAGTGATAAAAAGAAATGAATTATCAAACCTGAGAAAAAAAAGGAGGAGCTTTAAATACATTGTCGCTAACTGCAAGAAGCTAGCATGAAAAGGCTATGATTCCATCCATAAAGTCTTCTGGAATAGGTGAAAGTATGGAGACAGTAAAAAGATCAGAGGTTACCAGTGGTTGGAGGGAGAGGGATGAATACATGTAGCAACAGAGGATTTTTAAGGCAGGAAACTACTCCGTATGATACTTATTGTTATACATTTGTCAAAAACCATAGAATGTACACCAAAAGTGACTCCTAATGTAAACTTTGGAATTTGCTTATAATGATGTGTCAATGTAGGGTCATCGATTTTAAGAATGTACCACTCTGGTAGGACATGTTGATGGCAGGGAAGGCAGTGTGGAGTGGACAGTATGTGGGCACTTTTAGCTCAATTTTGCTGCAAACCTGAAACTGCTCTAAAAATAGTCTAAATTTTTTTTGAAAAGTTAAATCAACTCTGAATCAATGTAGTGGAGGCCTCTTAGCATTGCTGGAAAACCAGAAAAGCCAAGCCAGTGGTGCCTCTAAACACTCATCATCTTCATCTGCTGGGCACCCAGTGCAGGTTTGCAAGCCCCTCATGGAATCATGTTCACTTTCATCTCCCCACCTATGCAAAACTTTGACTCCTCTTAAAATTTCCTACATAACCATATCCTCTTTCGCACATAAAATGGTACTCCCTGAGAAAATGAAAATCAATAGGTAAGATCTTGTCAACTTCCTTTCTCAGGAGTAACCCTTAAATGTATTGACATCTGTTCCCACTCCACCCGCCCCCATTCCTTCTGTCTGCATGGAAGAGGGGTCCCTCCTTCCATTCAAGGTTAACCTCTCCATTGTACTTTAGATTCCTTTTGCCTTTACCTCCAGTGGTCCCACTCTATCTCGCCTATGTATTATTCTACTGTGTCCTTAATCTTCCCCTCTTCCAACTGGCTTTCCCTCCCAGAATAAACATGCTCAAGTCTTTCCCATCTTAAAGGAAGTTTTCCTTTGATCTCATCACTCTTGCATGTATTGGCAAGCTACAACACAGTTTGGTTGTAGTGGTCAAAACATTTTAATGGCAAATGAAAGAAAAACTCAGCTTGAGCTGACTTAGATGAAAAGGGGAATTTATTTACTCCTACAACCCAAGGAAGTGGTGAACTACCAAAGTGTGAGAAAGGTGGGGATTCAGCCAAGAATCAGGAACCATTAGGGACTCCATTGTTGCCTGGATTCCCTCTCCATCTTAGCTCAACATCAACCTGCATTTGACTTTATTTTCTCTTAATCAGTTGAGCTGTCTTCATATGTTAAGAAACGGAGGTTCCTGAATTTTACGACATGCAGCTTCTATCATCAGGGAGGGACTAACCTTTGTTCTCTGAATCTCACATTAAAACCCCTAGAAAAAGGGAGAGTGAAGGAAGGAAGACTGTAGGAAGAGTCTCAGACTTCAGTGCAGCTCTGAGAACGTCTTGGCCAGCCCAGTCGGGAACTCCATCGCAGACTCCCATGCAACAGCTTCATTGCAAAGAATACTACAGAGAGCTTCATGTTGGGCAGTGGTCAGGCCCCTCTCTTCCTTCAGGGTTTACTAATTTTGGGGCCTGTCCAGAAAGAGTGTAGCATCAACTCAAACGTTGTTAACAGATCCTAAAGTTGCTGCAATTGGAGGCTGTCACCTAAAGGCCCTCCTTGTTTCAGGTTTTCTCTTGAAAAGAAATCTAAGTGACACACCTGTAGGGCAGCATACCCTGTCATATCACATACTGCATAATATTGTCACTTATTGTTTGTCTTTCCTCCTCCATTAAGTGCCTTAAAAATAAACAGAATTCTAAAAAGCAAGTGATAAACTGAAAAGTATTTATTAATTTAGTTTAGCTTGTTGATTTTTCACATATATAGACATTATCTTATTTATCTTTGCATCTCCAGATAGATGCTACATGTTTGCTAAGTAAATGAGTGAATTAATAGATCCAGTGAAGAGCAGTGTGGTAATCTCCATGTTTTGACTCTAAAAGTATATTTTTTAGCTTTGGGAAAACACTATAAATGATTTAAAAAGGCATATTTTCTTCTCTTACTCCCACTTGTATTAACTTCATCTCACCAACTATTTGGCTGTGAGTTTTTTAGCAGTAAAATGTAGAGACATGACTGCCACATGTCCTGAGCTTGAATAAAAGAAACCTGCACATTAATATTTTTATAATAAACATATCAAGCTCATGTAGACAGGGGCACAAAAGCTATTCTAAACCTTCATTTCAATTTTCTATACATTTGACAGTCTTAAGAAGCTCCCATTTCCCTGAGAGTGTAGAAGCCATGTATCAGGTGTGAACTCCCTCAGATTCCCTCATTATTCATCATTTAAAAACTCCTTTAAAATCACTAATATATAAAGGTGCAGAGAATGGCAGAAGCAGCAGGTTTTGAGCACCTTACCGTGTGCCAAGCACTGCACTGTGCGTTTATTCTCAAGCTCCAGTGTGGACATGGGCCTCAGGGGTGGATGTCAGTATGAATGCCAAGTTAAATCCTATTTTTAGAGCAGAGATTTGAAGCCAAATTTCTTTGACTCCCAAACCCAAACATGTTATTCCCACAACACCATTGATTCTAGCATTAAAGAATCTTATTTAAGCCCAAAGAAACCAGTTCAATTGAAACAAAATCTCTCTTCTCCCTTTCTAGAAGATTTTTGTCTAGCACATCAGACACTTTGGGGAGAAATAGATTGGTTGATCCCTGAAAGCAAAATTGTTTGAATGTGACTTGCAAGACACCATTAAGGAGTTTTGTTAAGGCTTAGGTGTTTTTAGGACAAAAGCAGCTAAGTTCTCTCTCACGTCCTGTACCCGCTCTGTTCTAATTGATATTAAGAAAGTAAGAAGCTCACCTAATATATTTGACTGAGATATGTTTTTAAAGTTTTATAGAGCTAACAATGAATTTGATTTATCTTAAAAGTTTTGAGGTGGTCAACAATTGGACATACAATAAAAACCAACTGCTTTATTCTTAGGTGAATGCAAACACAATATTAAATCAATACAATTGCCGTTATTGTTATTATACCTTATATGTGTTCCTTAAAATAAAGGGCTCAAATACATCCCTAGTTTAAATACACATGCTTTAATTTGTTACACTCAGGGTTGTGAGCAATGTTGACTTTAATAAAATGCCTTGTATTTAGAAAACATTATTTAATTATATTCAGGCTGTTTAAGAATAGCCTTACATTGCATTCTCCATCCTGTATCCCCATAGGAACTTGTTTGATTTTTTTTCCCTCAAGTAAACGCTTGCTTTAAAGAATAATTTCTCACCCTTGCAAGTGTGGAAATAAATCATTTGTATAAACTTAAAACTGACTAGTGTGGTCCTTATGAAAAGAACAATGGCAATTCAACAATGGAAGTAAGGGTGGGAGAACCAACTGTTATAAATACATCACTAGTAACGTCAGCGTATTTCCCTTGTCTTCCCCATGACTGTCTCTGGGGATATAGAAACTCTGTTACATGCTAACTTGAATTCCTGTCATTGTGCTCTACACATCATTGTCTCTTGTCTCAGGCTTCAGGCCTATGGCTGAGGTTATCATCTACTCTGTCACACCCAGTCACTGACAGAATTGAAATTAATGGGAAGGGGATTTGTTTTTTCTTATATAGGAGAGGCAAGTGATTCATGAGCTCAGCAATAAATCAGAGTGAACCAAAAAAACAACTGAGCAGTGGGGCAAATCTTAGCTGGAAAAACGAGAGGTTTCCAGAGGAAACCATATTAAATATAAACCCTTTCCTATGTGCTGATAACTATATTTGCTGCAAGCCCCTAAACTATTGAAAGTGATGACACATCTAGCTTCACAACATGCCAAGTGCATCATTTCCTTCCCTCTTCCGTCTTCCCTCTCCCCACCCCAACGTTTAAGAAAAAAGCTGAGGACAGCACACTCTACAAGACTATACTCTAGAGCTTTAGTCTGGCTTCTCCTGGGATATTTTGGTTTTTTCGTTAGATAAAAACTGTTCTATAAAGAAGCAAGTGTACATTTTTTTCTGCAGGACTTCTGATTTTGGTCTCTGTGATATTTCTACATGTATACCATAGTTCAGATACTTGTGGCTTTTAAGAAAGTCTTGTTTTGTAATTATTAGTGCTTCAGACATGAGTCAAGATTTTGTAGCACAGCAAACCTCAAGAAATGACTAAGGATGCTAAGTAGCGGCAAAGTGTGACTGTCTTATTAGTTTGATAATTCTAACAGCTGTGTCATATCTGAGTCTGGTTCTGATGCCTGCTTTGTCTCTTCAGACCGTGTTTTTCTTCTTGGCTTTTAGCATGCCTTGTAATATTTTGTTGAAGGCTGGACATAGTGTATCAGATAATAGGAACTGAGGGAAATAGGCATTTAATGTAATGTTTTCTATTAATCAGTTCAGAAGTTAGGTTATATTTAATATTTGCCATGTAGATGCCAAAGGCTTCAAACTCCTCTACATCCTGATTTTTGTCTCCTCTGTTGACCTGGGTTTCCCTAAGTGCTCCTCCTTAGAGAGAGTCTCATCTTGCAGCTTTCAGCTATAACCCGCTGTTGTTATAGGGGAGCCCAGTTTCTGTGGCTTCTGTTCCAGAAAAGCAGATATTGGCTGTGGTCTCTGGATTTATCTGCCTATCCAGGTTTTGGTGGGACAGTTTGCTGTGTGATTTCAGTTCTCTGATGGGTCCAAGCAAAGTTGATTTTCATTTGTTGGCTTTGTTTGCTTGTTTGTTTGCTTGTTTTGCAAGGATGAAAGGGATGACTTCTAAGCTCTGTATAAAATTTTGGAGCCAAAGCCAGAAGTCCACATTATTGTCTTGGGAATCAGCAAATAGGTGCATCTGTTTGTTTGTGTAATCAAAATAAGCCCAAATGATTTTCCCAAGGATCTATTTATTTTCAAATATAAAATTAAAATCAGCTATACAAAAACATAACACACACACACAGACACACACAGACAGACAAGTCATAAATCCCTAAGATCAAAGGTATCAGTACAGAACAGCAGTTATAATCCAACTAATCCTTTGTTCTAAGACAAAGGGCATTGGGTTCACAGTGACTTCATGGTATTCACTTCAAATCTGCAACCCCTCCAAGATCTCATACTTGAAAATTTTCCTACCAAAACACAATCCTTAGCCTACCAACTCATCCAATTCACCCCGGGCAGCTATAACAAGAATAGTTTATGACTGGCTTTTTCAATCTAGTCCCACATCCTCGTAGGCTTAATTCATTCTAGCTTCTGGGATTGGCTCCCACCCAACTTGCAAGCACCAATCCAAAATATTTAGGTAAAGTGGATGACTTGCTGTTCATTAAAATATGCTTTGGCACCTTTATTCATGCTGTTTCCAATGCCTGAAAATACTACTCCCTCCACTTTGCCCTTTGAAATCCTATTCATTTTTTTATTAATGATAAGAGCTTCATGAATCTACTCAACTCTATGTGAATTTCTGTCTTTGAACTACAAGCCCTTTATTTATACTTCTACTATGCATGTATTCTACTCTGCTTTTTAACTAAATTTAGGTTCACCTACTTTATCTCCTTAGTAAGTGAGCTCTAATTTCTTTTAATACTTAGCTTATACATGGTGCCTTATACATTGTAAAAATTGGTTAATCTAATGCATGAAGGGAAGATATTTAGTTTGTACTGGGATCAGTGATTTACTATGGCTCATTGAGTGATTTAATCTCAGAGTTGATAGGAATCACACATATTAAGTGTATGCATTTGAGGAATGGATTCTACTGATAACCAGGCCCCTACTTTAGATTTATTGGCTCACTATTCAGGGACAAGAATCCTCTAACACCCTGATTAACATTCCCCTTGGAGTGTTATTGCTCATGCTGATGCTCATTGGCCATCTTTCTGTCCAGTTATAAAACCTGGTAAATCTTCCAAAAAGTTTACTCCCATAAGATTGGCATTTTAACATCTAAAAGATCAGGGAGTTTGAAATTTTACAGATTATACTTTGCAATCTGTCCTCCAGACTGTTTAAGCATGAAATAAGTCAGATCACTCCATGAGCTTCACTTTTAGATTTTGTTAAGTGATCATTTACTCTGAGCTTGACCATCTTCAGTGTTAGGGTTTCATTTTCTCAGGTTTTCTGAAGTTTCCTGTTTTTCCCCCAGATTTGTTTTGCTGTAAAAGAAAATAATTATATTATAGAAATTTAACAAAGTGCTGGTAGCTGTCTTTTTAGAAAAAAAATTCTTAAAATTTTCTTGAAACGTTTTAGAAAAATCTATTTACTTATTCAAAAAAACAAAAAATATGCATCAACTCAGAATAGTGGATATATTTGTTATGACTGACATCAAGAAACAGGTAAATAATGAACCTTAAAAAGTCCATGGAAGACAGAAACTAAGATAATGAAGGGGGAAGTTGAAGCTTCCATAACGAAAGGCCAAAAATAATTAGATCTCACAAATCCAAAATAATAAAAGTTAAAAGGAGGATACAATAAAAATGTATAAAACCATTAATTTATTGAAGAGAACAAATATGGTTGAGTAAATTTTAGAACAATAAAACGAGGGAACATCCTTGAAATTTAATTGACATAAAAAACAGTACTATCTATGAAATACTTAAACTGGTAAAATTACCTCAATACATCTATCTGAAAAATTGAATTGGCTAAGGAAGCATTTCAGTAAAGCAATAGATGAGAGAAAGGTGAAATCCATGCGTATGTAAGAAACGTCCATTGTTATAGAGAGTACCCCAACAGACTTCTTTAATGCCACAGGTTTTAACAGTAGTACAGGCTCTACATGGACTCTTAATCTGATGAGCTGCATCTAATTTGATAGGTTCAAGTCCATCTTTATACTAGAGGTAATTTAAGTAAATCACTGTTCTCAATTATCATATCCATATATTGCTCTACAGGACAGGGTGTAATACATTTTCAGGAAAGTTAAGTCAAAGAACACCTTTCTTAGGAGAAGAAGGGGTATTAAACTAGAACATAATAGCTATAATATGTAGCAATTGCTTAAGTCAGGAATTGATTGTTATTTTAGACTGATGTCACCTTAAATGGCAGGCTAACCATTTCCATCAAAGAATAAACTTTTATACTTAGCACAAACAATTTGTATGTTAAGCAGATCTTTGCAAAGGCATAAGTCTCCCTAAACTAATATTATTCATATAATTAGCATGAAATAATGTAAAAATAATCAAGTCTGTTAAGAAAAAGTTTGTGTAATTTAGGGAACAAGAGTTTGCTTAGTAACAGTGTCTTCAAAAATGCCTCAATTCTCCATTTTCTTTTTCCACTGATTTGAGTCAGTCTTGTTAACCATCTGACATCTTTGATTAACAGAAAAAAATTATTGATATTTTTATTTTTATCTGGATGTTAGATATGGGTCAATAGACTCATTACTGAAATTGAGTGCATTATTGATTTTTTGTATGATTATGCCAACTGACCTTTATTTGCTGTAAACAATTCAAATTGTCCCCCTTATTAATCTGTGTAATGTAATTTAATCAAAAAAGGGAACTAGTATGTAAAGACTGTTTGACATATCTGAGAAGTGTCCATAACCTAGTGGGTAATGACATGGGCTCTGGACTCAGGTTTACTGGGTTTTTGAAACCAGCTTTATCTCTGTACAGCCTTGGGGAAGCTATTTCTCTGTATAGCCCTGGGGAAGTTATTTCTCTGTACAGCCTTGGGGAAGCTATTTAATCTCTCATTCCCTGAAACCCTCACCTGGAATTAGCCATCTCTCAGAGTTTTTGTGAGGATTAAATGAGGTAATACAGTACATCAGAAACAGGACTTGGTTCATAAACAGTTAATAAATTTAAGATAATATTATTTTAGGCTTTTCCTGTTAATATTACCACACAGTAATAAAGTACTTTGTACTGTGATCTTAAAATTGTGTCAAATTGCATCCTAACATTGACAGTCTTCTTCTATCTCTTTTCATGAATATTTATGAAATTGGAACATAATACTGAACTTACCCTATAACTCTATACTTAAAATGGTATTTTACTTAATTATATTGGTATTTCCAGCAAGGGGTTTTGCTTTATGTGAGCATTAGTTCAACAAGTATTAACTGAACATGTATCATGTGCCATGTGGATTCCAGTGTATAAAACAATTGTCCCTGTCCTACTGTTTATACTTAGAAAGCTTTCAATAACCAACAACTCATTCTTTGAAAAAAAATTTTCAACCATCGTTCTTGCCATACTCTGAATGTTTTTGTCCACCCCCCAAAACAATATCATGTGTTGAGGCCCCAACCCTCGATGTGATGGTAGTTGGACATGAGGACTTCGGTAGGTAATTAATTAGGTTTGGGTAGAGTCATGAGGGCACCTCCCATTATGGTATTAGTGCCCATAAAAAAAGAGGAAGAGGCACCAGAGCTTTCTGCCTCCAGAGCTGTGAGAAATAAGTGTGAATTTATGCTACCCCACCTGTGGTCTTTTGTTATAGCAGCCTGAGCGACCCACTTCTGTCCCAGCTTTGTTATCCCAAATCTGATGATCTATGCCAGCTCATTTAACATATTTTGAGAAGCTTCCTTATCTATAAAACAATGAGGTTGTTGTGAGAATAATTAACTAGCAAATGTGAAAATATCTTGTGGACATTATGCAAATATTAGTTATTTGATACAACACAAAAATAACTTTGACATTGTGTAAATTAAAGAGCAGCCAATTAAGATAACAGAGCAATTCAAACAGTTTCATTTTCCTGTAAATACAGATCATTTCTAAATATTTATTTTCCTCATAATAGAGAATAGGCACAGACCGTACCATCTCTTCTCTCTTAGAATGTTTTTCTTCTAGAAATAATTGAGTGTATGTAACAAGTTAAAAACAAACCAAAAAAATTATGCAGTGGACTTTTTAATTGCCATCATGCTGAACATCAGGCTGCTTCCTCACTCTCTTTCCTCCTCTACTTCTCTGACTCCCTTTCTACCTCTTTGGCCATTTCTTCTCCATCTCTTTATGTGCTGGCTTCTGCACTTACTCCCCATAACCACCACAGATCAGAGCATCCAAATTGAATGCTGATAACCCCCAAACACATATCTGCATCTAAGGTGTGAGCTCCAGACTCACAACTCCAGTTTTCAACCAGACTTCACACTTGTGTATTTCCCAGGATTCATAAATTACACTTGTCCAAAACTGAACTCATCGTCTTGAGACGCCCCCAAAAAAGGAAAAACAAATTCTGGGCTTCTTCTCTTAATGAATTGTACCAAACATGCTTCCATGTCAGAATGGCCTCTTCTCATTCTCTTCAACTTATATACAGAGACCACATCTTATGAATTGAGTCATAAGCGACCTCCTTAGCCTCCAACCATCTCCTCCCTCTCCAGATATTTGAAACCAAAGTCTCTTCATCTTGCTCATGGACTGTGACAATTTTAGCCCAAGTGCTGTCTGTGCATCAGGACTTATACCTTCACACACAAACCCAATCCATCATCTACTTGGCTTTGAACAAAATTTTCTGGCAAACTAACCAGCTCATGACACCCACTGTGATTTCAAATGCTCTTCACGCCTAAGCGGTAAACACAGTCTTGGGTTGGTGTAATGGGGCCTTTATGGTCCTCCATGTTTACCTTACCAAACTTATTTCTTTGAATGCCTCTACTATCCTCCATCCCAGCAATACTGACACTGAACTTCCCCGGGTACATTTGAGGTTTTATATCTCTGGGAATGTTGTCAAGCTGGTCCATTTTTCTGAAATTTCCTACCTTCCTCTTTTGCCTAGAGAACATCTCATCTTTTATAGCTCAAATCCAGTATGATAATCCCTATGAAAAATTTCTTTAACTCCTTTTTAAGGTTAGAATTAACCATTCCCTCTTTTGTGCCTTCTCTCTGCCCTTTCTATAACTTTACCCACACCTACAATGAATCTTTCTTATGACACCAATCATATCTGACTTCCCTCTGTACATTCAACTCCTAACGGCTAGCACAGTGCCTGAAACCTAATGGATAATCAATATGTATTTGTTTGCATGAATGCATGCATAAAGTAATGAATGGGTAGCTATAGTAACAGGGAATATCAATATGGTGTGCATTCCATAAGATCATGGGTCTGTACATAAGAATTTTAAGTTCAACATACTACCATAATCTAAAAGAATGTCTAGGCAAAGAGTCAAATACCTTTGTTGAGTGCTCACAATGTAAAAATCCTTTAGCAACATTATCTCATTTAATTTGCACAGCAGTCCTTTAAGATAGACAATATGGAGCACCTACAACATACAAGGCATTTTTTTTTCATGATCTCATTTAATCCTCCCAACAAATTTGCGAAGAAGGTATGATTTTGACAAATATATAAATGATAACTATAAAGCTCAGAGAGATAAGAAAATTTTCTGAAGGTCACACAAGTTAAAAGTATGAAAGTCAGGATTCCAACTTAGTTCTTTGCCCACCGCAATAAATGTTCCACAAGTTAAATTTTTAAGTTCAACCTATCCATAAGATCCACGGGTGTTTTGAAATGCCCACATGAGTTGCTATCATCTTAAGTTTGCTACAGAAACAAATATTTCCAAAAAAGGATATTTGCAGAGTCTTTAAAATAGCCCTGTCATCAACATTTCTTAAATATATACACCACATAGAAAATTTGCATGTTTTAATACTTGGCAAAACATCAAAGTTTGCTTCTTTAATGTGATGCATCCTTTAGTAGGTCATGACAGATTTATTACAACTGGATGTTTTCCAAAAGCCATTATGCTTCCTAATTTATTCATCTGTTTTAATCTTGAAGAGATTTGAATTGAACTCTAAATTTGTATATTTAAAACATTAAAGTTGAGCTATCCCTAAAAAGGGATTGAAAGAAACACTGCTGGGACCAACACCAACCATTGAAAAGATTCACTTAGTATTTTTGGTTTTGATTATATTCACTGTCTTTTCCTATAAGCATGTCAGTGAAAGGCAGACGGGGAAGCCAGGAATGGACCTTGACATGCAGTGTCAATGTGAGACTGATGAAAACATTTGGTTAAGAGCATGGAATTGGAGTCAGACAGATTTGGTCTCAGGTTCTCGATCTTTCATTTACTTGCACAATGGCCATAGGCACAGGCTTATCTTCTCTGAGCTTCGGCATCATCTTCAATGCTGGGGAAATACCTACTTACAGTGTTTTTTAAAGCAAGACTCTCGTAAAGTAAGACACATAAAGACATTAAGTCAATGATACATCATTGAGATTTCACTCAATAAATGGAAACTATTGAAATAATAAACCTGCTTAAATAAGCAACAGAGATTGATGTTTGTCATATCTTTTCCACATGTCGCCTGTGTAGGTATGTTCTGATAAATTAGATGCAAGGAGAGACACTGCAAAGATTGAGAAAGAGGTAAGACTGTCTGATGTCCACTTCATTCCAGGGACTTTGAGTATCTGTGGTCCCCTGAATCTTGGTTTCACCCCCTCACGTGTGTCCTCTCTTCAGCCTTCTTTTTCTGAGAGAGACAGTTTCTAAACTTCAGGATATCTGTCTCCACCCGGGGTCTATTCCCTTTTCTTAATTGACTCTCTCTTCACATTTTCAGATGATCTAATTCACCAAAATAGTTATGTCTGTTGTTATACAATTGGGTTCTGATTATTATTTCTCTTATCTTTGTATATAAGAAATAAAATTCAGTCTTTCAGGAAACAGATGTATAAAAATTATTTGTATTTTCAGAATAGAGAAATCCCGTGTTATCACGTCCTCTCATTTTTTTTTCCCTTTAGCTCATAGAAGAAAGGACAAAGAAGATACTGAGAAAGCAGTACAGATTTCCCAAAGGTCAGATACCTGGAGGTGCAAACAAATATCATCCATTTAAATAACTCAGTGCAAGAAGGAAAATCAACTGCTTATATTAGCTAAGGGAAGTAGTCTAAAGGGACTTTGATGCTACATTGCTCTAAAGACTTGGGAGCTAAATCACAATCACGGCACACATTCAGCTCGAAGACATGTCAGGGTGAGTTAATAAACAAACATGCTGATTGACAGTCAAGAATTAGATTCATGGTTAAGTCTTATTAATAAGCTAGGGATTAGTGTCCAGCTTCAAAATATTTCTCAGATGCTTGTTTCTTTAAATATTTGTTTTAGAAGATGATGTTCTATGCCATTTGTGCTTTCTCTATTCAGATATTAAAATAATTTTATTTTCAATTTTTATAAGCTGAGGACAATTTACTGTCATACTTCATATCTGAAAAAAGAAAATGACAAACCTTGTATTGTGGGTCACAAGAACCTAAGTAGTGGGTGTGTTGAGAACACAAAATAAAATTCTAAGATGATAAAGAAAATTCCCATCTGAAAAGTATGTAATACAAACTTTTGTAGGAATTTTCATGAGTTCCCTGACAGTGTAATTCTCAACACCTCCTTTGCAGGCCAGAACCTTTTCAATATCGTTTGTAACCTAAAATGTTGTGGTAGCTCTGATCTCCGTCCCCTCATCACACCTTAAGCATGGCTGCCCACTCTTCAAGGCGGGCCCCACTCAAAGGCACCAAATTTGTGATTGGGCATGGTTTTCCACCACAGGTGAAAAAGAAAGAGATAGAACTTTCAAAATCTAAAAATTCCAAGGAATATTTAAAAATATAGAACATAGCAAAGATGTTCCCAAATGTGAAAATAACTGGCTTCATGTAAATTGATTACCTTGGAGATGGACTGACTTTTTCTTTATCAGCAATTTTAATGAGTGATCAAAGAATACACAGAATTCAGTACTGGAAGAAAGCATCATCTAACTTGACATGTACCAAAATCCTGTAGCCAACAGTAAGAAATAACAGAATCCTTGTCAGACCCATGAAATGACGAAACCTAATGGTTCTGGGAGCCTGTAAGACCCTAACCAAGAGGGAAGCAGTCCAACATAAAATGTCAACAGAGATCCGAGGACACAACTGAGGGCCAATTAATAAAACTCTAGTGTGGGGTCCTGAGGAGCCTGGGCTATGCTTCATCATTTTATTCCTACTGTGCTTGTGGATAGTAAACATGTTTACTGAATACATGATTAAAACAAGGAGATGGGGAGAAAGGGTCTAAGATAACTGCATCCGTCCATTGGCTAGTGAACTATTGCCAAGTCCAGAAAGTAGAGTGATAGTAATAACAAACAGACAAACAAAAAACTCATATCTGTGCATGTTTATTCATAGCTGTGATAATTGGAGATCTTCATAACTGGCCGTGCATTTGTTTTTTTCAGTTACCTATTCCACAATATAGTATCTATCCTCTTGTGTTTAGTTTTATTTTAAGGTTCCTCTTACAATGTGATTGTGTAAAGTATTTAGAACCAGGAAAAATCTACTTGTAAACTGGGTTTTCCCAGATAAGAAATGATTGTCCTCAATAGCACAGCATGTACTCTAACTTAGGGTAGGGACAGAGTGAAAGATGTGAAAGGAAACAGCTGAAGAAATAATAGCCAATTAGGAACAACTGCATAAATACCTATGGGCCTGACAGATACTCAAAAGTTTCTTGATAAGGGAATGAATGAATGAAATGAAAGCATTAATTGTATTCAATTCAACAAGAATTTTATTAAGAATTTAAGCATCAAGGAAAAGAATTATTATATGGAGGAAAAATTAGAAAAGTGTAGCAAATCATTCGTCTCTCAGATCTGAGATGTATTTTTTTTTTAATTAAAAGTTATTGGGGTGACAATAGTTAGCAAAATTACATAGGTTTCAAGTGTACAATTCTATTATACATCATCTATATATCACATTGTGTGTTCACCACCAAGAGTCAGTTCTCCTTTCATCACCATATATTTGACCCCATTTATCCTCATCTACCACCTCCTCCCCCCTTATCCTCTGGTAACCATTAAACTATTGTCTATGTCTATGAGTTTTTGTTTCTTCATTTGTTTGTCTTGTTCCTTTGTTGTTTTTAGTTTTATATACCACATATCAGTGAAATCATATAGTTCTCGACTTTTTCTGTGTGGCTTACTTCGCTTAGCATAATAATCTCAAGATTCATTCATTTTGTCACAAATGGTATTATTTCATCTTTTCTTATGGCAGAATAGTATTCCATAGTATATATGTACCACATCTTCTTTATCCAATCACCTATTGAAGGACACTTTGGTTGTTTCCATGTCTTGACCATTGTAAATAAAGCTGCAATGAATGTCAGAGCACATATATCATTACCAATAAATTCTTTCTGAATTGTTGGGTAGATACCTAGGAGAGGGATTGCTGGGTCATATGGTAATTCTATTCTTAGGTTTTTGAGGAACTTCCCACTGCCTTCCATAGCAGCTGCACCAGTTTGCATTCCCACCAACAGTGTATGAGGGTTCCTTTTTTTCCACAGCCTCTCTAACACTTGTTATTATTTGTCTTGTTGATGAGCTGTATTTTAATAACAGTAAGCAAGCTATCATTCACATACCATCTCTGCTACACTGCCTGTTACCCCCATCCCCAATTAGGGCCATCCAGCATCAAAGCAAAAGGTAAAGATATCATGGAAACCCTCTCCCAAATAACAAAATGACTTGAGTATTCATGCCTAAAGAGCAAAGCTATGTTCTCATGATAGAAGTTTCCCTAAATCATTGTAAAGTCTTTGTGTGTGTGTGTGTGTGTGTGTGTGTGTGTGTGTGTGTAAATAATATATATTGCTATTGTTTGGCAAATGTCTCTTTTCCTCTCCCCCATCAGATCATAGGCTAGTTAAGGTGATCTAGTTGAAGAAGCTTGCCCAAATTGCCTTGGTTTTCTATGTATCTAGTAAGCACATAGCTGTAAATAGGTGGATTTTTCTCAATGAGACCATATACCTTCCTAATTAGAAAACAAACATTAATATGTAATGTTTTTTTCATTTTTTACTGTAACTCAGACTTTAGTTTATATTTAACTTTAAACAACATAATTTCTATTAGCATGTCAAATATATGTGTGTGTATGTGTGTATACACACACATATAGATGGGCATATGAGTATATATGTTGTTATAAATATTTATATATGGCTATGTAAAAAGCACTTTACAGAAAGCAGTTGCTTTTCTTTGAATCTAAATCAGAATCACTTCGATTTTGTAAACATCAGTGTATGACAATGTTTCTAACCCTTTCAAGTATAATATTAATACTTATGATGTTAATATATTTCCTATTATACACACTCCCTTCATGTGACAGTAGTTTTGCTTCTCATATCCATGGATTGAGACCACACATAACTATGTGAAGCTGCCATGAATTCAATGTTGTTGTTGTTGTTTTTAAAACTGTTTTCTCATTCTTTGTATTCATTTATATATTTTTTGAAATAAAACTTAATTTAGACATTCACTTAATACTAACTATATTAGTTATATATTTCTACATAATAAATTACTCCAAAGTTTAGTAGCCTATAATATCAAACATTTATTATAGTGCATAATCTCTGAGGTCAAGAGCCCAGGACTGATGTAGCTGGGTAGTTCTTGTTCAGAGAGTCTCGCCAGACTGCAGTCAAGCTGTTGACTAGAGATTTAATCATCTGAAGCTTGACCAAATCTGCAGAATCTACTGCCAAGCTCATGCTCATGGCTGTTAATAGGCCTCAGGTCCTTGTTGGCTGTTGGTCAGAGGCCTCAGTTTCTCTATAGGAATTCCATCGTAGCATCTCCATAGGGATGCTCGTAACATGGCAGCTGGCTTTTCTCAGACCAAGTGACAAGAGGGAGAGAGAGAGCAGAGTGTGTGGAGAAGAGGAAGAAGAGGAGAGGAGAGGACAAGTGAGGGGAGTGGAAAGGAGGGGAGGGGAGGAGAGGGAAGATGTAGAGTCTTTTATAATCTAATCTTGGGAATCACATACTATGATTTCTGTCATATTCTATTGGTAACATAGGTCAGCGCTGGTACAATGTAGAAAAGGCCTGCAAACAGATTTAAAACCAGGAGACAGAAATCATGGTGGGAGGAGGGGCTGCCACAGTAACTAACTGCATACTAATTAAAATATATTCTAAACAATTCTTACTTCTACAGCTAAAAAATGAGAGTCCTTCATAAGCTTTCTACACACTTTGCAACCCCAACGTAAGTATTATAAATGATTTGGTATATATGATTTTAGATTTTTCTTTATGTTTTTACATATACATGTGTGTGTGCATGCTTCTGTGTGTATATAATTCATAGAAATATTCTGGAGCTATACATTTTGTTCTGAAGCATGCTCTTCCACATAACAATCCATTGTGAACATCTTTCCATATAGATCTACTTTACTCAATAACCAGTGACTAGTATTCCATATTATGGATGTAATAAAATTATGTTTTAACCAAGTTTTAATGGTTACATGAAGGTTGCTTCTAATTTTTCTCCATTGCAGTTTACTTCAATAAATTTGTATTATATTAATCACAATAGCATCTACATACATTTGAAATAGAAAATTAGCAAATTCAAGTAATTTCTTTTCCAAAAGAAAAAAGACTAGAACCTCATAAGGAGATTTTTCATTTAAGTTTTTGAGACATTAACCTATATTTTACCTCAAACTCTGACACACACCTAAGCATATTTGTCCAAAGACTATCAGGTCTGTATGCATGCACATAGCCCCTGATCTCAAAGAACCTACAATCTTTGGAAGTGATGGTGGTCAAGATGGTGAAGGTGATGCTGATGATAATGGTGGTGATGGTGGTGATGGTGGTGGCAGTGGTATCAGGAGTAGAGGGAATTATAGAGTGCATAGAGGCAGACAAGCAAATAAGCAAATTCAATACAATATAATAATTATTCCTCTGATAAAAAAGCACTTAGAAGACCTAATCTAATTGGGGGCTTAGGGAAATCTTTCCCCTAAAAATTTTATATTAGCAAAGACGTAAGGGATGTAGGTTAGCCAGGTTATAGGAGTCATCCACAATTAATTTAAAAACTGATTTCTATTGCCAATCCTCTTATTTATCAATCCATACACACACACACACACACACACACACACACACACACACTCATTTTCTTTTAATCGCCTAATGTTTCACAGAGATAAATACCTCCTCTCTTCCCCCAGAAAAGAGATATGCTGATGACTACCATCTTTAAATTTAGGTAATTTATTCATTTACAATATTAACTGAAAGCCTGCACAATAAATATGGTGATAATTAAGAAAGAAAAAGTACGTGCTCTTGTAGGTTTATATTCTAGTGGAGTGAGATAGACAAACAATCAAATAGAAAGGTGCATAATTTTTCAGAATAAGAGTGGGTAAGTGGTTTTATTTTAGATAGGTAGCTAGTGCAGTTCTTACTCATGATTTTTCATAACTATTTTGATTACTATACTACTTACTGAAAGATGCTATACTAAAATAATTTCTAAAAAGAGGAGATTTTTAGATATTTTTTTTGAACAGAAGGAAAGATAGGGCTATAGTTGAGCCTCAAAAAAGCTGGACAAAGGGACTCAAAGTCGAAAGAGCTCTTTCTCACCACTCTTGGCTAGTTGATTGCATCATCTTAATTGTGCACTGACCCCTGCGATTTTATAGAGGCCACCAAGATCTTCTACGAAAATTTTTTTCCCTGCTCTACTGTAAAAGAAACAACAAAACTATAAGAAAGACATTGATAGGATAGCTTAGGCCTTGTATCTCCCACCAATCAGCTATGGCCACCAAGCCTGGCTCATGTGGCACAAAAAATGGCCTCTTAGGGGATCCAAGCCTGCATGGTCAATGCAGTTGCCAGAGAAGAAGAAATATGTATGCATAAGGAAGCTTCTTGAAGAGTATCAATTATAAGCAGGTTAATTAGAAGTTTTATTTTTTTTAATGTGACTTATTATATGAAATTTGAGAAATTCCTCAACAATGTGAGGAAAGTCAGACTGCGGGGGACATGAATTTAAATATAAACTCTAATAAAACTGAACCACTTCATGAATGTCCTTACAATACTTAAAGTTTCATTTCCAATTATGTACATAAGTGTTTTCGATGTTGTATTAAAAATAGAAGTCTGGCTTTATAGAATGGCTTTAGGAAAACAGGCTGGAATTATCTTAATCAACAACATTACCATGACATTGGGCAGCAACTATTTAGATGCTGCTTTTCAAAAACAGCATCTGGAGATGCTGTTTGAATTTCTGTTCCTGTTTGGCTTCCAAAAATCATTATTGTGCTGCTAAATATAGGCCTATGTATAACACACATTTAGAATTTGAGTCTTTACCTTATAAGGTAAAAGTAGGTGTGGAAGTGTCATAAAATAGATAGTGCGAGAAATTCCATTGGCACCGATAACAAGACCCAGCTGTGCGGGTTAAACTCAAAGACCAAAGTGTAGGCACTGCATCTGTTTAGCACTGCATATTTCTAAACATCTCAGAATTGCTAAAAGTCCTATTTCTGCACATAACAAATGAATCAATAATAAATGCTGGATTTAAAATTAGCTCTTTGTATGTACTTTTGAAAAGTTAACAAGTAACAAACTATGAAAATTTCTGAAATGATTTTGGTCTGTGCTGATGTGGATGCTTTATGTCCAGGAAGTTTCTACCTGAAACCATCTCTCTATCACAGCACTATTGTCTTCCTGAGAACAAACATCCAAAGAGTGAAGAAATCATTTATGCTAATTTGTGGTACCATGTTACAGATGTTTAATAATATTAAATATAAAATTAAAAAGAAGTATTCTGAAGTAAAATTTGAAACTCATACCATTGTGGTCCTGTTATCTATTGGGTTGTCAAAGAAGTCATGACATATTTTTTCTGTTTTTCGTTACAAAAATGTGTCATGACTTTTCTGACAACCCAATATACACTGCTCTCCAAAAGTAGTTTACTGGAATCACACTTCACGCATGAATACTGGTGATTGTACAGACTTAGCTATCCATCAATTCATAAATGCATCAAGTCTATTAGAAGCAAGCCCTTGCTAAAGAGACCCCATCATGCAGTCTAACAAGTATACCCACCTTAATATTTACCT
>NW_017731569.1:1029317-1030243 GCF_001890085.2 Hipposideros armiger
ATTTACATAAGACTTCTCAGGTAGGTAAATGGCTAGGATTTAGCGTTGCCCAGGTCCATACTCTTATCTCTTTTCCAGGCCACTTCCCTTGCAAAGGGGCATGATTCTCTCTTGTTTCTAGTCCAGGGTTTTAAAAGGAAGGTTGTTATCAGGAAGGTATTTGAAAATGTGCCTGCCATGTACAAATCAATCTTTAGGGCCTTGAAAAATATCTAGCTCAAACAAGAACTTAGATAATTGATATCTCATTGCTCTAAGACAGATAAATCTTTGTCCAAACATTTAATAGCAAATATTAGCCATGGAAGGGGAAGTCTATTATAATGTACTTTTAGAAAAATTAGGCCATCTACAAAAGGACAGGAGCTACATTATAAGACCATGCTAAAGCCAATGTAATATCACTAAGTATCAAAGAATATTCACATATATGTATGGATGAATGGGTACATCTTACCATGACCAGACCTTGTATGTTTGTCTTGCCTTCTTCCCCCTGTGTCATATTTGTGACTGGGAAGATAGAGTCCTGTATATTTTGGTCTTCTCACTCAAATGCTGTGAGGATTTCTGATAATCAAAACACTTTATGGTATTGCTCATGCCACGCAGACAAGACCTTCACATGATTACTTCCATTGTTCATCACTTCCAGAAATCTGTTGTAATAAGCAGCATAGTGACAGGAAATGAATCACTAACCTTTTGACCATCAATGTCTGAACCTAAAATTTAAAGCTGATACATGTTGAAATACAACTGAAATACATTTCCAACTGAAAAAGCTTACCACTGAATCAGCTATTAATGCTTTCGATTCTATCTCATCTTTTGCTAATGGGCTACACACTACGTAAATGTGATACAGAAATTAATTTTAAAGTTGGGGTTTGGAAGATGGTTGTTACTGTTAAATTAAGCATTAG
>NW_017731569.1:1031143-1033707 GCF_001890085.2 Hipposideros armiger
CTGAGTAACAATATTTTTTCTACAAATACTTAACTCCTTCAAAAGATATGGATTGTTCATTGTGAATATCTAGATGGATGGATGGATAAAGATTCTAGAAGAAAAAAAATATGACAGTCTAAAGGTGTTAGAGCACTTACTCAGGATAAATTTTATCCAAAGCACCCCCATGATAATAATCATTCACCTACTTTTTCAACTACTTTGGAATTGGAAAAATAACATGAAAACATTTCTGTGAAGTTCCTGATGGTCAAATTCACCTAAACTGGTCTCTCACAAAATTGTCAAAAGAGAGAATTTGTATCAAATTTCTATTGAGCACCCTCGCCCTTGTTACTCTTGACCTAGTTCCTGGACACAGACTTCCTCAATCCTCACATGTCCTGATGGGTCTGCTAATACCTTTCTTGTGCAATTTCAGACCTGCACAGCTCCTACACCAATGCAGAAGAAGGTCAGATATAATTCAAGGGTTCACCCTTCAACCTTACTGCAACTTGGGAATCTCTGAACTTACTCCAGCTCCCAGGATGAGGAACGGAGGGCTCTCACAGTGATCCTGAAGTCTGACTTCTACCACCAAGACTGGAGAACTAGGTAATTAAGAACAACTTTTCTGTTGAAGATGATACGTGATAGACGACAGATAGACAATGGAGAGATAGATAGATACCTAATATATGCATATGTGTATTTTGATTAGCTTGAAGCCATCACAGTGTTAACGAGGTAATGAATTATTGTTCCTCATTCCCCAAGAAGTGAATCTGTCATTCTGAGGCCACTTTTGCTGACCCTGGGCATTTGCTAGTCCAGTTCTGGGAAGCGGCATCTTTTTTTCCAGCCTTTCAGAGCTAGGAGGACAGAAGTTGGAGCCCAGGACACACTATGGGTGGGAGTCCTGCTAAATGTCCCCTGTTTTTGTTGTGACTCAAAGGTGTCTCCTCGTAAGGGTAAGGGTGAACCAGAAGTAAATGAGCTCCCACGTAAGCTGAAACTCAGCTTCAAGCCATGGGCCAGCAGCATGTGTGAGGGACACCGCTGGATCTCACCGTCATGAAACTTGCTGAAACCCCAGCGAATGGTTCCTGCTCATCAGCCTTGTGCCAAGACTTCCTGCTCACCTGTCAGCTTGTGTTTTCCTGCATGCCAGTCTCAGCCTCCCCTCTCCCCAGCAGGATGTCGTCTGCTTACCAAACTTGGCCAGTGATTGTAGATCAACTCTGACACAGGACAACCCGGTGAACGTCCCCACCACCCAGGGGGCCACAACCATCCCCTGAGCCTTGGGGAGGGGCCCGTTTTTTCTAAAGGTTTACCCTCCTTTGGTGCTGTCTCTCAGCCCGAGGGTATTCTTTAGAGTTATCTTAGTAGTCATAGCAGACAGCCTCCGAATTGGCCCTAATTTATCCCCACCTCCTGTCATATATACCCTTGTATAATCTCCTCCCCTGGAATGTGGGCTGGACCTGGTGACTCGTTTAATGAATAGAATATGGAAAAAGTGATAGAATGTGACTTCTAATATTGAATTACAAAAAGACAGCAACTTCCATATTGAACCCTTTCTCTCACTCTTTTACTTACTTGATCTGAGGGAAGCTAGTAAGGTTGTGAGCTGTGCTATTCAGAANCTTTCTCTCACTCTTTTACTTACTTGATCTGAGGGAAGCTAGTAAGGTTGTGAGCTGTGCTATTCAGAAGTCCACATGGCAAGGAACTGATGTCTCTGACCATTGAGGACCTGAGGTCAGCCAGCAGCCATGTGAGTGGGCATGGAAGTGGGTCAGGTGGGGCCTGCCACTGAGTGAGCTGGAAGCACATCCTCTTCCAGTCAAGGCTCGAGAGGACTGCAGTCCCAGATGACACCTCATTGTGGCCTTGTGGGAGACCTTGAGCCAATACGGACCATCACCAGATCCTCCTTTACTATATCCTTACTTCCTGCTTGGTATTTGGTGTCTAGTATTGTGAATGTTCCTCTTAAATATCATTCTCACATCACCCAACCACTATCTGTCTCCTCTTGTTAAAACATACAGTTTGAGTACTGTGTCTTTTGTGTTGTCCAAGAAAGATCGAAAACCTACAGCATGAATATTATGTTTTTCATTTGAATGTATTAAATGTATTAAATGTCTTGCTCTTCAGAAAATGTGATATTTCCTAATTTTTGAGTAAAATACACACACACACACACACACACACACACACACATTAAATGGTGCTGAATAAGGGGGGAAAAAACTTCCTGGCCTTGTCCCACCCTGAGGGTTCTCTTTATCTCCACAGTAGGAAAAACCCTCTTTCAAGAAAGGACCATAAGCACATTAGTTCCTGAATGTGGAGTTCCAGACATCAGGAAGCTAGGGGAAAGTATGCATTTGGGTGATGTAAGAAGAAGAAGTGGTAAAGCTTTATAGAAGTCTTGACGTCATACCATATTATAAAGCCAATTACACATCACACTGCCCAAGTGTACATATCTGCCCATTGCAACAATCAAAAGATTTTCTTTTGTCATATAAGCACTGGAAGAAAAGATCATCAAGGATTGATGC
>NW_017731569.1:1036787-1099529 GCF_001890085.2 Hipposideros armiger
GACACTGCAGATGGCAAGAACCCATTTCCTTACCTGGCCAGCCAAGCAAAATTCCACTGTATATATGTACCACCTCCTCTTTATCCATTCATCCATCGACAGACACCCAGGCTGCCTCCACATCTTGGCCATTGTAAACAATGCTGCAATGAACATATGGATGCTCATGTTCCCTCAAAGTAGCATTTTGGGTTTCTTCGGATAAATACCCAGAAGTGGAATTCTAGGGTCCTTCTTTGTCTCTTGTTATAGCCTATGTTTTAAAAGCCTTTGCCTTGTACAAGCATTGCTATCCCAGCTTTTATTGTTTGTTTGTTTCTGTTTTCATGAAATATCTTTTCCATCCCTTTACTTTTAGTCTGTGTGTATCTTTTGATCCGAAGTAAGTGTATTCTAGGCAACATATGTAAGCATCTTGTTTTCTTATCTGAATGGGTAAGAAAATTCAGATAAGAAAATAAGACCCTCACCTACCTATCTTTTGTTTGGAGCTTTTAATGCATTTGCATTTAAAGTAATTGTAGATAGATATGTAGTTATTGCCATTTTATTTTATTTTATTTTTGTTTATTTATTTATTTAGTCTTAAAGAGGTCCCTCTAAGAATTCTTGTAATAATGGTTTGGTGATGAGGAACTCCTTTAGTTTTATCTGGTCTGGGAAATTCTTTATTTGTACTTCAATTCTAAACAATAGCTTTGTTGGGTAGAGTAATCTTGGTTGTAGGTCCTTGCTTTTTATCACTTTAAATATTTCATGCCAATCCCTCCTGGCCTGCAAAGTTTTTGTTGAGAAATCAGCTGATGGTCTTACAGGAGCTTTCTTACAGATAAACAACTTGATGCTTTTAAGATTCTTTCTTGTCTTTAACCTTTGGTATTTTACTTGTGATGTGTTTTGACGTGGTTCTCTTTGGATTCATTTTGTTTGGGACTCTCTGCACATCCTGGGCTTGTATGTCTATTTCCTTTACCAGGTTAGGGAAGTTTTCAATCATTATATCTTCAAATAAGTTTTCAATTCCTTGCTCTCTCTCTTCTCCTCTGGTACCCCAATGATGAGAATGTTGGTATGCTTGATGTTGTCCCAGAGGTTTCTTAAACTGTCCTCATTATTTTGGGTTCTTTTGTGTATTTGCTGTTCTCATTGTGTGCTTTCAGCTACCTTGTCTTCCAAATCTCTAATTTGATCTTCTGCTTCATTTTAATCTACTGTTGATTCCCTCTAATGCATTATTCATTGCAGTTATTATATTCTTTATTTCTGACTAGATCTTTTTTATATTTTCTATCTCCATTTTTATGTTCACTATCTCTTTGTTGAAGTTCTCCCTGAAATCACTGAGCATCTTTATAATCAGTGTTTTGAACTCTGCATCTTGTGGATTGTTTTCTCCATTTTGTTTAGTTATTTTTCTTGACCTTCATTCTGTTCTTTACTAGGGACGTGTTTCTTTTTCTCCCCATTTTGGCTGCTTCTCTGTGTTTGTTTCAATGTATTAGGTAGGGATGTTATGTATCACTGTCTTGGTAGAGTGGTCTTATGTAGTAGGTTTCCTGTGTAGCCCAGTGGCACAGTCTCTCTGGTCACCTGAGCTGGGTGCTCCACTTGTGTTCCTTGTGTTGGTTGTGTGTGCCCTCCTGTTGTAGTTGAGCCTTGGTTGCTGTTTGCACATCAACAGGAGGGATTGATCCTCAGAATGATTGCTTGTGAGGACTGGCCATGAATACAGAGGAGGAGCTGTTGTGTAGGGGCTGGCTTTATGGAGCAGGATTAACTTTAGCAGGGCTCTGGTGCCTGCCTAGTCTTCCCTTTGGGTGTGTCATCCTTGGAGGCAGCCAGGTGGTGCTCCACCTTGATCCAAAGCCAGCCTCGGGGCCTCCTGGGAGGGGCCCTGAAGTAGGTCACAGTTTAGCCACAGCCTGTGCCCTGCTTGAGGACACCTAGAGTGACACACAAAGAAATCTGAAGATGGCCACCACTTGTGCTGTGTTTGGAGCTGCCTAGAGAAGCCAAGCCACAAACTAAGGCTAGCTGTCACTAGTGCCAAACTTGGGGATAATAGGCAAGGGGTACGGGAAATGCCAAAGCTATATACTATTTGTTTGGGTTTTGAGAACCTTAGAGATTTTAGTAAGCTCCACAGCATGAGCCAAGACAGGTTGTTTGTATGGAAAAGCCACTGGAAGCAGCTTGGGTAGGCCTGAAAATTGGTGAGGCGGAGTCTCAGGGAATTATCAGGGAGGGTGGGACTAATCAGCGGTGTTAGCCAGGTTGATGGAGAATCAGACATGGCGGCTGCCTGTATCTTCACGCTGGGAGTGGGAAGGGCTCAACAAAGAAACAGTGGCTTCTGCCAGCTCCTCAGTCCAGAAGAAAGCTGTCCCTCCAGCCCTCATTCTGAAGCCAGACAACTCAGTTCCTTCCTCTATGTCCCTGGTGCCTTTTGAGCTGCGCCAGTGATGGAGCTCAGAGGGAGTGAGTCCATCAGTGAGTAAGTCTGTGCAAGGGACGTTTAAGGGCAGGGCCTGAGACTCCAGCCAACCTCGTCTCACTGAGCCACAATTTCTGCTGTTTTTCACAGCCAGAAGTTATGGGACTTCTTTCCTTGGCACTGGGAACCCTGGGCTGGGAAGCCTGGTGTGGGGCTGAGACCCCTCACTCCTCCTGGGGGGACTTCTGCGCTGAGCTATCCCTCCCTATTTTTAATGGTCACACGTGAGTTTGGGACCAGCCCATGCTGGCCTCTGCCCCTCCTGCCAGTCTCAAGGTGGCTTCTTCTATATGTCTGTAGTTGTAGGGTTTCGGTTCAGCTAGACTTCAGGTGATTCTCAATGATGGTCGTTCTGTAGTTTAGTTGTGATTTTTTTATGTGATCATGAAAGGAGGCAAGCACAGTATTTTAGAATACTCTATTTTGTAATGCGAAGAACTTTTCCTTTCTTTAAAGAAATAAAAACTCTCCTTTATTCAGCAATAAATTGTTAAACTCCCAAGCTTCTCTTTATAACTGTCTTTGACTATTTCACACCCCTGTGGACATATCATTAGGATACTAGAAGAATGGAAATAAGGAAAGGTGAAAATGAAAGAAAATAGAGATGATCCATAAAGTCATCATAAATTATAAACCATATGAAATAACAGCCCCCCAAAGGAGTACCTTACACATAGTTGAATTGGTCTAATAAAGTGATAGTATTTTATCCATGACTGAATGGCTAAGAATAATTTATATAAATGTCAAGCATGCAATGACAAACCATGAAAGCACAGGTTGGACTGCCTGCTTAGCCTGGAATTTCTAATACATTTTTAAAGTGTGCCTAAGAGTTCTTGTGAACAGTTTTAAAGAGTTTGTAGACCAGGTTACCTTCTTTTTTTTACTGATGCTGGTCAAAAAAGAAAAAAAAATACATCAAAGCATGCAATATAAAAATTACTTAAGTTGTAACCAGGAGAACAAACCTTTTAATTAAATCTTTTAATTAAAGCAGACCATAGCCTGCTTACTAGTAGAAGTAGCTGAACTACGCTGCTTTTCTCAGACAGAAAAGAGAAAGTGCGATCTTCCTGTTTCTAATAATATTCTGTAAGCAAAAAGGAAATGGTTATGACTTATTTCTAGTTATTATAAGCTATCAAATTTTCATGACTTTAGGGGCATGGACCACAACTAGGCACTATCACACAACCATCAATAAAGATTCAGATCTTAGATTTTCTCATTTATAATCACACCTCTAATTTATGGATCATGTTTCAGTTTACAGAAGCTGATAATAAGTAAAAATAAGTTTCCAAAGCAGAAATAATACCATAATTAAAATTTTAATAGGAATAGTGTCCAAATCCAAAATATTCAAATTTTGCTACTTTGGAAGGATAAATGCATTTTCATAAAAGTCTCGTTAAGTATGCATCACAGGGATGTATACGTTTGTCAAAACTCTTTAAATTGTGCACTTATGCCCTGTCCATTTAACTATACATAAATCATACCTTAATTTAAAAAGAATTTAAAATGCATCCTTAACCATATGGCCCAAAGTGCTACAGTCACATAATATAAGAGAAAAATCCAAAGAAATAGAAATGCTCAGGCTGTTTCCTATTGATTTCTGCAGTCATTTTGAATCTTCTTTTCTTCAACCACTATTTGATCATTGGTTCTGTTCCTTTGGGAATGTGTAGAGAAGCAATTGAGCCAACTCTTTCTGTGTTTTTCACACACCTTGTCCCTAAGCATTCATGATTTAGAGAATGCAAGGTAGACTTTGAAGGGAACATACGTATCAAGGGGACTACATAAAAGTATTAGCTTTTTTGTGGCTAAAAGGGCTTTTCTTTGTTCTCTTACCAGGGGAAAAAGTTTGCTGTGGGCGAGTTCCCCATGGCAAAGCTCTTTGAGGAATGAATTCTGAAGTGCATTCAGCCATGTCTTCAGGACCTTCCACTTAAAGTATTTAAAAGGGATAGTGGGACATTGTCCTTCACCACCTTTTCTGTCTTTGATGGGTGATTTTAGCCAGTCTGAGATTTTGATACACTTCCTAGGACACCTCAAAAAGTGTCTTAATAAAAGCAGCTTTGTGAAAGATTCCACATTTACTAAGTCAAAAAAGAAAAAAATTCTTCATAAATGCTAAATACAACATTAATGCAAACTCAAAAGTTTTCGGTAAAGGAGTATTCAAATGTGATACAACTTTTTTGTTCCTATTTACAAATGAAATTTATACAGAACATTAACTACTGGTAAATTTACAAATAAATTTATCAATAAGGGATTTCATACGGTGAAAAAAAAACTCCTTGTACCTGTGGTAGTATATTGCTCAAGGCATGAATTGAGAAAGTATAAAAAAAAAGAAAGAAAAAGTCTTGCATAAGGTCTGTTCTCACTTTTCTGTTCTTCAGGGTCAGTTAGTTTGTCAGGCTGATGTGTTAGAGCAAGAAGTAGCTTTAGAGATCATCTAATCATTTCCCTCAATTTTACAAATGGAAAAACTGACTCAATTTCTTGTGACTTGATTAAGGTCATTCACGAGGATCAAATAATAGATCTCTCACATGGTTACCTTCACATTTTCACTCAATTTAAGGTAAAACTTCAATTAAATATTACCAATGTCTAAAACACTGTTCTCTCAAAATAGGAAAAAAAATATTTTTAGACTCTATGTAATTAAATTAATCAAAAGCACAGTCTGTGTAACCACATAGTCTTGGATTCAAATCATAGTCCACAACTAACGAGCCATGTGACTTTGAGTGAATTTCTAAGACTCCATTCCACTACCTGTAAAATCATGAAAAACAATTCCTAACTCAAACACTGCTATGAGGGAGTCAAAGAGTCCCTGCAAATGAGGTGCCTAATATAGTTAGTAGGCCCTATAATTGGTAGCCAATAATTGTATTTTAAATTCCAGATGAGGATTGTGTATGTTTTATCTTAAAATTATTTTCTTTTGCTCTTGAGCCCTACAGATAGAGTTACTAAAATATAATTCAATAACTTAAAATGTAATTATCAAATCTATAAAATATATTTCTGGAGCTCAACTTGTGGCAGGTATTGTGATGGTACCACAACAACATACACGTTTTCAGGATGGTACCTATCCTGAAAAAGAAATTCACATGAAATCAATAGGGACCCATAAAACTCTGTATGTGATCAAGTGCTCAATGATGTTTAACAGTGTTACAGTGCTATGAGAAAAAGGAAGAGGCAGATCTCAGTGAGGCTTAAAGTAGACATGTAGGATTGAGTGGAAGAAAGATGAACACAAGTGGTGGTGAAGATAGTGAGTAAATGGGAGAGAAAGTGGCCCCATCTGTAGGGTCTCTATGTGTGGTGGGAAGTAGGCTTGTATGGGAAAGGCAGGTTCAAAACTGAGCAAAATAGTCATACTCCAAATGAATGTATGGAGCACCTATGGAATTCCTCATTCACATAACACTGTATGTTGTTACTTAGGTCAGCTTTGAAGCAATTGGATGTTGACCTTGTTTTTACCCAGACGGGGAGGATACTGTGCTCAAAATAGCCAGATTTGGAATCAGCACTCACAACCCTAGACCATATTTCTCATTCCTTTCGCCTTACTCCTTTAGCATGTTCTTTAGACCATATTTCACACTTAAAATTCACCTTTTAAAATACAAATTGATTTCCCACTTTCACTTTCCCAAAAGCATTGCACAGGAGTCAGAAATTCAAGATTCGGTCCCATGTATGCCATTCACTAGCTGTGAATCCAACAAGCCACCTCGTCTGTAGATGAGTTGCTACATGAAATGGTTCCTTCTGGGTCAGAAATTTCACAGATCCAACCAGTTGCCTGTAAGACAGCAGAGTCATAAAACGTGCACCACACAGCTTGAATTTCTGACTTCTGTTTTATAAAATCTTTGGGAAAAACCATCAGTCTCTATTATTTCTCGCTATCCCATAAAATGTGAGTTCAAGGATGGATACGAAAAGATTATTTGATGGCTCTGCCTGAGAAATATCATCCTGAATTTGTATGGCAGCTTTCTGGTTATTTTCCTGTCCCCCATAGGTACCAGGTCTCTCAACAGTCTACAAATCCCTGAGATGGCCTGACCATAACACTTGAGGACATAGCAGGAAGAGAGAAGAGCCCCTGCTCAAGACCATAAGGGAGGGATTTTAGTCCTATCCTAGGACAGCGAGAGGGCTTGAGAAGGAAGTGTCGTGCTCTTCCGTGTTGGGAAGGATGTGGACTTGACATTGAAGAACAAAACAAAAAAAGAGCAAAGGGCAGCACCCCCCCCCCAAAACAAAAAACAAACAAACAAACCAAAAACAGGTCTTAGATATCACGCGGGGTATTTAGTGGAAAGAAAAGTCACAGTAGACATTAAAAGTCCATGTTAACACGTTTAATACAGAGCCCTGTGCTAGCCTAGAGCCCAAGTGCGTCACCGAGTGCGCAGAAACTTGTCCTTGGTTTAGGCTCCTCGTCTGAAGAACTCAAAACTATGACACAGCGCCTGGCGCATCTCTGGCTGAGGACTGACTGCCCTCTCCGGCGGGCAGCTCCGGCTGATGCTGTCCAGGCATCGCCCAAGGCGAAAGGTTTCCGCGCGGTCAGGAGGCGCGGGAGGAGTCTGGCGGTGATTGATGGGGAAGGGACGAACGAATGTAAGTACTTGTCTAGGGACAGCAGAGACCCCAAGTAAGCTGTGGAGGCTAGACGGTCTGGCATTCCCTCAGCGTTTCGTCAGAGCCAGACCCGCCTGCAGCTGAAGGGCTATGTGCTCTGGTCCCGGAGCAGGACGAACCGAGCTGTGCGAGCCCAGCGCTTCCCAGGAAGGAAGTCCTCGCTGGTCGCTCTGCGCCCGGTGCGTCCCACTCGCGGGATAAACATGATGGCTTGGTGTCGAATTAAAA
Organism: Hipposideros armiger; assembly: GCF_001890085.2. NCBI lineage: Eukaryota > Metazoa > Chordata > Mammalia > Chiroptera > Hipposideridae > Hipposideros > Hipposideros armiger. The sequence goes on from NW_017731569.1 coordinate 1,044,214, forward strand.
TCAGTGATTGAACCTTGTCCTGGGTTTTAAGCTTGGATTACTAGTTTGGGATATTCCCCAAATATATGTAATATTACATAATATACATATATTACAAAACACAGCGAATTGCGGTTGGAGTAAAGGAGGGCGTGTGAATGTTTGGAGCCATTTGGAAGGGACAGAAGCTTCGGAATTAGTGCTAAGTCTTCCCGAGTCGGACGGAGTTGAGAAGCCTCAGGTTTTGCGAGTTAGCCCGCGCACTCGTGCTGGCGCCCAAGAGCCTGAGAGCAGGCAGCCAGGGAGTAGCGGCTTTCACCCACCAGGAGGAGTCTTGGCGTTCAGAGACGCGGTATCGGAGTTCCCCGCGGAGCAAAATGCAGAAATTGGCACATGCCCTTGGCCTCCAGAAGCCTTGATTTCCCCAGTCCCCACGCGCCCTTAGCCAGAACGTACATGCTTACTCAGGGCATGCCAAGGAACCCAAGAGCTTTGCCTTGGACACCCACCCATTCTTCCCTCCCTGGAACACCCCTTCCAGAGTGCCCCGCCCCATTGCGAGTCATTTACCACCGAGGGGAGGCGGGGGGAGGGCGGGAGGAGGACGCAGGGGAGAAAAACCACTGGGAAAGCTAGTTCAGGAAGGATAGTCGACCGGCGCAGGCAGGTCACACACGCCAGTTTCCCCTGGCGCGTAAACTTGAGTTACTTTTGCGCGCATAGAAACCGCGCCTTTGCGCTCTGCGTTAGCGATTTGCAGGGGCGTGACTGGGATAGCTGACCTAAGTGTCCTGTCTTTCTTCGCCTGCTGGTTTTCCAGACTCTGAAAGCAGCGGAGCGGCCACCCAACGCTCACTGGAGCGGGCAGCAGCATGCAGCTGCTGCCAAGCCTGTGCGGACGCGCCCTGGTGGCGTTGATCCTTGCCTGCAGAGTGGCCGGTGTCCAGGGAGAAGAGAGGGGATTCCCGCCGGCTGGGGCCACTCCGCTACTTTGGGAGACCAGAGAGATAATGACTCCCCCCACTAAGACCTCCTGGACGAAGGGGTCCAACGCCAGCGTGCCGGGGTCTTCCGCACCGCCGCAGATGCCTAAAGCAGGGAAGCCGGTAGGAGCCCCGCCACGCACCTTCGCCCCTCCCCCGTGCAATGGATCCATCGAGATCAAAGAAACTTTCAAGTATATCAACACGGTGGTGTCCTGCCTAGTGTTCGTGCTGGGCATCATCGGAAACTCCACACTGCTGAGAATCATTTACAAGAACAAGTGCATGCGAAACGGCCCTAATATCTTGATAGCCAGCCTGGCTCTGGGAGACCTGCTGCACATCATCATTGACATCCCCATCAGTGTCTACAAGGTAAAGGGCGCCCGCTGCTATCGCGATGGGAGAGCGACAGGCTAGATAGGGGGATGGGAGAGCCGTTGGAGGAAGCTTACTCAAGATCCATCCCCTCCTAAAAGTCAGTGACCTTTGGAACCAAATTCCCTTCTGGTCTTCAGGACCCCCTGCTAAGCCCAAGTGTAGTCCCCAGACCAGCGCATCAACATCACTTGGGAATGTGTTAGAAATGACATTGTATGGTCTCAGACCTAATCTAGGTGGGGCACATTTTTTTTTTAATTTTAAAAGCCTTCCATGTGATTATGATGAACTGTAAAGTTTGAGGACCGCTAGTCCTGAAGGATCTTGTCCCTAAGTCCAGCTCACTCGGTACATTCTCTCCACTCTAAGGTTTGGTCCAAGGACTGGCAGAATTGGTGTCACCTGAGAGCCTGTTGGAACTGCAAGTCCACCCCCAGACTTGCTAAATCAAACCTGCATCTTAAAATACCTAGGGGATTTATAGGCACACTAACCATGGGAAGAATTTTCTTGGAGAACCCTGAAAGCAGAGGGGCTGGAATCCATTTTTAGGAAATGGTCTCGGAGAAAGAGACCCAGGCTGGTGAGCAGGAGGACTCAGTTCCCCTGCTGTGAACGACTATACTGTTTTTACTTTTTATTGGATGCCCACAGTGAGCCAAGCACTGGGATAGATGTATCAATTTCCTTTACTCTAACAACTCACAAGTAAATATTACTTTATTTTACAGATGATTAGTAGGATGTCCAAGGTCTCACAATGAGTAAGAGATGGAGGTGGGAATCAGGCTAATCTGCCAGGCTCCAAAGTGCTAGCTGCACCCCATAAATCACCTCATGGACAAGACCAAAAGCACTCAGCTTAAAGTCTATAAAGAATGGTTTCAGTAGCTAACATTATTGCGGGACATCACCACGGGCATCAGCGGGAATAGGCACAGAGAGCAAAGGCAGGGCATAAACTCCCACACTATTTGACTCCAGGGGTTACTTTGGAACTCTGGACACACCCTAACATCTCTGGGCCTCAGTTTCCTCAACTCTACTGAGGCTGCTAGTGTCCACTTACTGAGGTTTTATGGTGTTAAAAAAAATAGCCAAAGCAAAAGAACTGGAAAAGTTTGAAGGACTGTGCAAATATGAAAAACTCTGTTTCCCCATCATGACCAGCAATAGACAATCGCACATAAAACAGAACCAAAGTGTAAGGGAATGGGAATGGGTTTTACAGGTTTTCTTAAAGCTAGTCATAGAATTGGTGCAGAAAAAAAAAAAAGGGTTGTAGGGTTGGGAAAGCTTGTAGAGGGTGTTTCAATCTTTGTGGCAGGAGAATGTGTAAGGCATGCCTTGAAATTACCCTTCATGAATTCCTGGAAATCCTAATCCAAATAGCAATATTTAAGAGAAACCTAGATATTTATGAGGTTGAGAGATAGGATTTGAATTAGAATTCAGGTTCCAGAAGGAAATACTCCCAGAAATGAAGGATAAATAAAAAAAATTCTAAAAGCCTGCCTAACAACTGGTTCTTATGAACTCTGAGGGTTACTGAGAGATGCACCAGCTGAAATGGGTCATTTAAATGCACTCACAGCTCCATGTGGGCCAAAAGTGACCCTTTTACTTTTTAAGGAGTCACATAGATCAAGTCTTACCACCTCAATTTGGTAGAGGAATTTCAATTCAGTTCATCTAAACTGACTTGAGAAACCTTAGAGTACAAGGTGGTGGGAGAAATTTTAAAATAAGTGAAATAAGATCTCTCTCCAAAGGGAAGTTACATCTAGTTTTGCTAGGCTTGCACAGAATTTTGTGGAAGGTCTGTTTCCTAGGGAGGCCCCAGGAAGCCCCGTACTTCCAGCCCAGTTAGCGACCTTCGGAAGTCAGCCAGCACCTGAAGTGCTGTATGGAAGGTGGGGTTGAGCACGTCTTTCCTTTGCTGTATTGATTCAGGCAAGATGTAAATCAGCTCTTCCAGGGCCATTCAACTTTCCCTATCGGGTCAAGTTATTGCACTCAACAAGTCAGAGAATGTTTTACTCCCAAGGGGGAACACAGCTTTTATTTTCATTTCAAGTTCCTTTATGATTTCCTAGGAAGTTACATCCTTTGCCTGAAGCCATTTAGTCTGTTAAAGCTGTGTTTTTACTTCTGAAATAAACAAACTAGTGAGTCAGTACAAATCAGGCCATCTCATCTTCTATATTGGTCATAAACAAATCTGTTACAAAGCGTTAGGTCCCATCTCTAGGTTTACCACCATTGGACCCTACATGGTAGCCTTTGGTTGATTTTTATAGCATGTGTAAATAGGTCGCTTGAGGCGTAATATAACAATAATGGCAACCATTTATTATGGTACTTGGTTTATTTATTAAAGCACTGCAACAAACCTTATGGAGGAGGTGTTGTTACCACCCCCATTCTACGGGGAAACTGCATGTTGGAGAGATGAAGAAGTAACTTGCTCAATGTCACACACTAGAAAGTGGTGAAACTAGGCTGGCACCCAGGCCATCTGGCCCCAGAACCTGTGATCCTCCCGGTCCCCCTGCACTGAGCAAGCTCAGGCACAGCGTGCTTTCCTCCAACCTGGAGTATTGTTCGCTCCATTGGAGTACGTTGGTGGCATTATGTGATACACTACCACACAGCAGGATACTTGGTAAGCATTTTCAGTTTTAATTTCAGTCATCTGAAGTCATCTTTCTATCTCCTGAAATACCCTTCAGATGGTTTGTAGTATATAGCACTGATAACAGCATTGTTTGTTATTCTAAAAGCTTTATTTTCCAAAACACCGAATCCAGCACTAGATAAAAACCATTTATTCCCCTAAATAATTATGAGATTATATAAGTAAGTTTCTAAAAATGCGCTTATTATTTTAATCAGGTATTATACTTCACAGAAAGTAATTTAAGTGAATTATAATGCCATTTAAATTTATCCTAAAGAAAACCAGTGATTTCTAATTTTCTTTTTGTGGAATGTTACAATTCTCTTTGAGAATCAAGTTAATTATTTGTATTATATATAACTAGTACATTATATATAATTTATGTGACTAAAAATAACTGTATTGGGTGTAAACAAATACAGTGATTTGTTTACTGGCTAAAAACTCCCTCACAGACCATGCCGTGTGAGTTGGTGCATTGTCATGATGCAAGAGCCATGTATTGTTGGTGAAAAGTTCAGGTCGTCTAACTTTTTCATGCAGCCTTTTCAGCACTTCAAAATATTAATAGTAAACTTGGTTAGCTGTTTGTCCAGTTGGTACAAATTCATAATAAATAATCCCTCTGATATCAACAAAAGGTTAGCAACATTGTTGCAACAAGTTCAAGAACATAATTGTCATATCTGGTGTGTGTGTGTGTGTGTGTGTGTGTGTGTGTGTGTGTACACACACATATACAATTTCTGGGGTTTCATAGAATCCTCCAACCCATCTGTTGGCACACCCAAGAGCCAAGAAATATCAATGTAAATCTATTACATTAATTTGGAGTTCAGTAAATCTGGAGTTCAATAAAATTGACAAACCACAAAATGTCATAGCTCTTGCTGGAAGCCATAGTGTTTGATACCACTGTAGAATGAGACAGGACATCACAGGGAGGTGCTGCTGTGACAGGATGACAAATGTTAGGAATATGTCTGCTCTGTCAGAATCTCTCATGGAACTGGATCTCTGGAAACTTCTAGATAGAGTCAGTCCTCTTACCAGGTCTCCTGTGTTAAGGAGGGAATCCTGTGTTGAAAGCCAAAGAAGTATCGCAGGACATTCAGCAAACTGAAGCTGTTAAAATGCTTCAAATACTCATGTAAGCATGCTGAAAATAAAAGCTTTGTTTAGCCTTCTTAGCAGCACACACTAGGGCTGTTAAACACAGTATTACATAAGACCACCCAGGTGAAAAATTAAAAATGCAATCATCCAAAGAGGATATTTAAAAGTATATAGTATATACTGGGGTATCAGAAAAATGCATACAAGTGGACACTTTGGTCAATGTTGCTCAAGCAGTAGTTCGCTGTAATCAGAAGTGTCTGGACGCTGATGGAAACCACTTTGAGCACCCCTTGTAATTAAAGAAGTCAAATGTGACTTGTATTCATCTTTTGTTATTGGTATATATTCAGTATTATAATTTTAATAGTTTTTCCTTTCTTAAAATGTGTATACATTTTGGGGGGCACCCTCTGTATATATGTGATACGTATGTATGTATGTATGTATGTATATGTATACCGATATAAATATATTAAGTGTTATAAGAATGTATAGCTACATAAGTAGATAGGTGAGTATCATTTGGCACAGTGCCTGGCACATATTAAACAAATTAATTAGTGTGTGCATGTGTGTGTGTGTGTGTGTGTGTGTGTGTATAATAAGAATGGAAATTTGTTCAAGTTTTTTTTTTAGCTTTTTGCCATTATAAGCATGACTACAAATAACATCTTTGTACATAGGGCTTTGCACACATGTGTGATTATCTGAAGGGTAAGTTTCTAGAACTAAATTACTGAATGAAAAGGAATTGCAGTTGTAATTCTGATAGATATTGCCATATTGTGCTTTACAGTTATTGTTGTATTCTTACTTTGAATCACTATGTTATACATCTCCATAGAGATATACATAGATTGATGTCTATCTCTGATATAGACATGGGTCAAGATGTCAGTGTTTGTATGCTCTATATATGTACCTGACCCTAAAGCCAGGGTGTAAGTATCCAAATATGAGAATGCACCTCTCCCTATGCACACTTATTTATGTCCTTTGTTATATTCATTTTAGACTAAAATGAATGGGGTAATCTGGATGTTCATTGCCTGTGACAGCCAATCTGACTATTACATAAGTTGTAGGAGCACCAATGTCAAAACTGTGTGGGAAGCAAAAGAGCTGGGTGTCCTTGTGGATGTTATGAAGGGTTTTATGCTGTTGGCTGGTTGGTTAGTTGGTTTGGCTTGGCTTCCTTTAGTAGTAACATTCAATAAGCTTGATTTCGGGTTGAAGTTAAAATTTCTTTACCTTTTTCTTAACTTTGCAAGAAGTTAAAATTTCTTCAGCAAATAAGAGTTTTTAAATTATTTATAGATTTTATTTAACAGTTTCACTCTGTGCTATATTTGCATGGATAACTGAGTTAATATAGTTAATTCTCAAATATAGTGTCCTGTATGCACAAGCAAATTGCTTTTGAAAACAAATCTGCTTGTAAAGTGATAAAGCCAACATTGATGTGGATATTGGGATGCGAGCATAATCAGGTGTCCAGTGGTGGTGGAGAGCTTTTTGAAAACTAAGCTGGTGACCCGTTGGATGCCTTTGGATGGCTTTGCTGTTAAGAGTTGGTAGTTACCTTTAGAGGCAAGGAGGCTGCCTTCATCGCTCTGAGAGGCAAAACTGCTGATCTTTAATGTTTAACTAGTAAGGTGGGGCACATCTAACATTAAAATGCTGGCATGTCAAAATGTGGAATTGCTTCACTGAACCCACAAATGAGTTTTGAGTCAAGTGACCTTGTCAGGTAATCAGATATTTTCTGCTTGTGACAAAATCAAGACTATCTTTCTGAACAGTCACCTTTCTCACTATTTGATATTAGACTGCTTCTAGTACTTAACAAGTTTGTGTATAATTAACTAGTTTCAGAGTTAGAATTAAAAGTGAATGGAACACCACCAAATTTAACTTATGAAGTTATAATTTTCCAATTAGTAAACAGCAGTTTATGTGCATAGAACAATCCAAGATGTAGAGGTGTCACTGGGTAAGGGAGTCTAATTTCTTCCAAGATAACACTTTTTCCATTCCCAGTTACGTGAGATATTTTACTGACGTTTTAGTAATATTTTGAGATGTTTTAGTGGCAGAAGCATCTTGAATCCAAAATGGAACCTAGATAACCTTTGAGATTCATTTATTTAAAGCAAAAACAAGCAAACAAACAACCAAATAAATAAATAAATGGCACCATTTACACACATTTAGAGTATTAACTTTTAAAAAGTATTAATAAAAAGTAAAACTAGTACTTTGAATAACCTCAATTCAATTAACAAATAAAACTAACACCCCTGCCCACTCAGCATAGTGCCTGCAGCAGTAAATACCAAATGCTTGTTGACCAAAGATGTTATCCATAAGATGTAAGGGCAGTGGGATTTTTCTAACTCATATTTTTTTATATTCATAACTGTCCCAATGAAAAAGAAGGAGAAAGTTTGCTCTTCTTTCTATATGAGGATATTGATTGTAACTGAATAACAGGTCAATAGCAGAATTCAAATAATCCCAAAACTCAAGATTTCATATTCCCAATTCACTGCTTCACACATGGATTCCCATGACAAAATGGTTGGCAAGCCCTTGACCTTGGACAATAAAAGGTTCCCGAGGTTAACTCCATGGTTCTCCTTGTGTTTGCCTTTGATCTGTCACTTGGTCACTTCATAAATCCAAGCCCCTCAAAAAGTTAAGGCAATGTTTCTATCACTATGTTAAGGCTTATATAGCACAAAAGGCTTTACATTTTTTTCTTTGCTCACTTTAAATGAATTGTTCAAGACTGAAGATATGTTCATTGCTGTACAAGAGAATGACATAGCCAAGACCCTGTAGTTTCAGGGCCAGGGCGACATGGTCTTCATTTCACAAAGAAAACCATATAAGGTTATCTCTGTGTTGCTAACATGTTATAGTTGATTATTTTTACAGAAACATGCCAAATGCTAATAAGTGATTAAGTGCTTTAAAGAGTGTTGACAGTTAAAGCCTGAGCTGAAATCAGATTCAAGATGTAATTTATGATGTGAAACATTCTCTTTCAGTACTTTACAAAGTTAAAAAGAGGTTGGTTATGTTTGGGGAAAAGCTAAGCATGGGTATACCTTACTAGCCAACAACTTCTCTAGTTTTAGACTTCTTTTGTTTTCAATGCTTTTACTTTAGAGATTTATTATTTCTCTTTCCCTGTAGATCCTCTGGTGTTAATATAAAGAAACAAGAAAATGGCCAAAATGTGGTTGTAGAAGAGAGAAAGATCATTCTTCAGTCAGAAATTTATTAGCAAAGGTGACTAAGGCATTACTCAAGCAATTCTCTGTCCCTGAGACTCACAGCTACACTTATGCCTCCTGACTTATGTCCCCTGTCTATTTCTCTCCTGTTTAACTCCATCGTTGTTTCCAGAAAGGAGGAAGACTTGCTCTGGATGTTTATATTTTCCACTGACTTCTTCCCCCTCACTCCGTGTTTTCAAATTATTTTAAGGGGGTTTTAGATTCCATAGCAATCAAATGTTTTCTCATAGTAGCTTAGCAGTGCCCCATAAAATATTCTCTGGATAGAATTAGATTTAAGTAAGACATGAAATTACTTAGTAAGGCTTGTTGAATTCACTAAGTTTAAGTCTCTTTCTGAGCATGAGGTCATTGGGTTATAATTCTTCAATTTCTTCACGTGTTATGATGATCTTCTCAGAAAAGCCAGCTCACCTAAGTGACTCTGATAATAGACTAGGTTTGTAAATAGCATTTCTTAATGCTCTAAGGTGAATCTTTTCAAAATATGTAATGTGTCAGTGAAAGTTTTTAAGCACAAATTTTTAAGTTCAGATACTAGGAGAGTAGCCATCCATTTATTTATTTATCTGTTACAGACTTGGAAATAAACTTTATTGTAACACTGGTAGGAAAATATATTTAAGGTGAACTAAAATTTCTCCTAAGGCATATTTATTTTTTTATCTTTTTCCTGCCTCTGCTTCTCTTAGAGATTTTGTTTCAAGAAATTTGATTCATATTCCTGGAGTCATCATTCTATTTCAGCAAGTCATAAGGATCTTTCCAGAGAAGTGGAAAGCCCTCTGTTTTGTGAGTGTGCATGCAACAGAATCCTAGGGACAGATTTTGTCCTGCACAACTGCAGGGGGCGCTGCTCACATTCTTGTCTATTTAAATAGCACCTTTGAGGAATAGGCTGACATTTTTTTTCTGACCCACATATTTCTAATCCACATGGCCTAATCCTTAAGTGATTAAATACATTTTAATGGATGCAGGATTGAACTTGTAATTGATATTTGTCCCCTAAGGCACGGGTGAAATGTATGTCAAGAAAATATTTTCTATGCACTTCACCAGCAGCTCACCCTAAATTCTCTCTGTAAGTATAAATAAAAAAGGAAAGGGAGATCTGATAGGGAAATCCTTGAATGAGGATTAAAATGCTAGTTCAAATGCAGAAAAACTCTTTTATCTGCTACAGGAAACAGAGATTAAAAACAGAAGAATACACCCTTTTCCAAAGTTGTGAAACACAACCACTCCATTATTTCCCTCTTTTTACTCTTACTGTAAAAACATAATACCAGTCATTTGAAAGAAGTGTTCACAGTTCATCATGAGATGGAACAGACAGCAATCTGGCAAAGTAACCCTGGTTTGTCTTCGTTAATACGTTGCTCCCCCTTAAATGATCATTTCTTACAGTGTCTCTATGCTTACAGCGTCCATCTCCACAAAATTTCCAACTAAAGCTCCTCATAGAATCCAATTACATAGTGAGAAACAGTAGGTGCTGTCTTTTATTAGTCATTTCCTTGATAAATTGGAGTAGGAGAGAGAGAGAGTAGGAGAGGAATTTTTGCTTTTCACCAAGTCCAGCCTGCTTGGAAGGCAGAATTCCAACAAAAGCAACCAACCCTCACACTTCCAGGCCCTGGCTGTGTGTGTCAATAAGAGCTGATCATCTTGGAAGGGACTAAACGATACAAAAAATAAATGCACAGTCATCTCAATTCTCGAAACAATTTGTGTCAAATATGAGAACTAAAAAGCTCATGACAAAAGTTTTATCACAAGATTTCTGCCTTACGATCAAATTCCTGCATTCATTCATCCATTCGCTCATTCATTCACTATTATTCAACAAGCGTTAGTGAGTGAGCGCTGTGTGAGACACTGTAGTAGGCATGAAGATTCTATAATATTCTGAGACAAATAAGCAGTTAAAGTTCTTTGTTGATGCTTAATAAAAAATTAGGAAAAGAAAATATAGGGTACATAGGGTTAACGAGGCAAATAAATGAACCATCGTTAGTTCAAGGTGGTTAACTTTGACATTTCCTGACTTTATGGGGCTTGATCCCTGTCGGCATTAAGAGTGGTGTCTATTATAGGGTTTTCGCCATTTGATTTCTCAAGGATGTAATTTTTAATTAAAAAGAGAAATGAAAAATGTAAATCCCCCAGTTGGAGAGATTTTGTAGGACGCACTTAACAGTACCCTTAAAGAAAGAATTATTTCCTGTTCGTGCTAGTTATCTTTTAGAAATTAAAAAACAAACAAACAAAACTTTGTAACCTAAAAATAATTTTATAATGTAATATAAAAATAATTTATTTGGAGCCTGTTGCCTTTTTTTCCTTTCTTAAGCAGCTGTTCCAACATAAAGTTATGAAATCATGGCCATTCCTGAATAGAAATCTTATAATCATTATGTTCGTGTCTGTTTTTTTAATCTAGCGTTTATTTATTTATTTGTGTTTATTTACACAAAAGAAATGTGCTAGGAAAGCAGTAGTATAAGCCTTAGGGGAGAGAGGTCAGCACAGGCATAGGGGATCATTTGTCAAATGGACACATTGCTTTTGGACCCAAAATAAAATGAGCTCTTCCTTCAATGAGCCATCACGATGTGAAATGGGAGTATTTTCTAACTGGTTCACGTTTGCTAAATGTTAGGTAATATATATATATACATATATATATATATATATGTATATATATATATATATATATTCAAACTTAATTTTAAGCAGGACCTAAAATTTTAATTCATGTGGCAGGGATCTAGAAACAATATCGAACTCTTCATATTTTTTGTGATCAGAGAGACTTGCTTGATTACATCATTGATTTGTCTTCAGTATTCAGAACTCACCCTTCAGTTGTCTAATTTAACGGGGTAAAGTCCAAAGAAAAAACTAAACATAAGGAATAAGAATGTGTTCTTGCTGGGTTTAAAGTTAGAATTGCTCTTTCTTACAATAAAGAGAATCAATTTTTTCTACAAAGAAGAAAGCTATATTGTTGGACTTCAAGTTATATGTGCTGGATGTCAACTAATAGTGAAATAATTAATTTCTAGGAATTATAAAAATCTATTACAATATTTTTTTACCAAATTTTAAAGAGGGCATCGTGGTTGAGAGTGATTTTTTTTTTTTTAACTTCACAACTTTCTCCCAACCCAGAGCTTTGTTTACTATTAAACGACAGGTTGACTTCTTTGCGTTTTAAAAAGATCCAAGCACTAACTCAAGGACTTGATTGCTGGAGGCACTAAGATGAGCATCAGTAGTGGGCATGGTTTCTGTCTCAGGCCTCCACACAGGCTCCTGGTCACAGAGGGGCAGAGGTTGTCTAAGTCATCTTTCTCACTACAAAATAATAAAAGTGGCAGTGGGCACTCGGTTCCCCATCTTTTGTGGCCACTGAAGCCGAGCAGCCTTCATGCCTGACCTGCAATTCTAAAAAGGCTGATGAAGGTTAATGCTCCCCATTTGCAGCCCCTTTCTCTTTGGAAGGGTAGATGAGAAAATTATAATCTCTCTGTTATGATTAGCTCTCTGACTATGTCTGTGTTGAACTTGAAGAGAATTGTTATCATTTTCAGTTTGTGTTTCCCTGTCCTTTGTGATAGCTTGGGTCAGAGGTTGGGCTGCAGGCCTCCCAGTGGTCTGAAGAGCAATAATCCAACTTCTAGGCTGAGCCAAAAACAATAGTAACCTCAAAACAGGGCCTGGACTCAGTGTGGAGCTCATTTTCATTGGCCAGACTTCTTCTTTCCCTGCAGTGGCCTGGACGTTCATTCATCTTGATCCGTCTGAATGCTGTACCTCTGTAATACTAATATTTGCATGTTTGGAAATAGTTTGAGACAATAAAATACTTTGAGACAATAAAATACTTGAAACTATCCAAATTCGGGGATCTTATATGAATAAAATAGCTATATATGATTATAAGAAAATTTTACTCTGTATCTAGATATTTTACCATTGTTTGATACATAGTTAGCTATGGGTTTGAAAATACTAGTATTCATTTAATTCTAAATATTCTTTTTTTCTAAGATCCGCTTCTCCAAAACACTGCAGACTCTAGAATCAGACCGTGTGGGTTCACATGTGACTCTATTACATACTTAAGTGAGTGACCAAGGACAAATATATTAATTATTGAATGATAAATAGCAAATTACTCCAAAATGTAGTAGCTTAAACAATAAACACTTGTTAACTCACACTCTGTGGTTTGGGAATTCAGGAGCCACTGGGTCAGGATCTCTTGTGGGGGTGCAGTCAACATATTGGCAGGGGCTGCAGTCGTCTGAAGATTTGCCTAGGGCTGGTGCATCTTTTCGTTCACATGTCAGGCCAATTAGTGTCAGCTGTTTTTAACAGGCCTCAGTTCCGTGCGATGTTGTCTGTGCGTGGAGGTGTGTGAGTGTGCTCATGGCATGGCAGCTGGCCTCCCCCAGAATGAGTGATGCAAGAGGGAGCAAGGAGGAAGCCATAATGCTTTTTATGAACTCGCCTTAGACATCACACATCATCCCTTTCATCGCATTCTATTCGTTCAAAGCAAATCATTAAGCTCAACCCACATTCAAGGGGAGGGAAGTGAGACTTCACATTTTGAAGAAAGGCGTTTCCAAAAATGTGTGGACAAATTTAAAATCAACATGACAAGTTAATAAAATTCTCAGTGACTCAGTTTTATTGTCTATAAAATGGGCGTAATAGTAGTACCACCTCATAGGATTGCTGTAAGGATTCAGTGATATATATGGAAAGTGCTTAAAACAGTGCCTAGCCCATTGTAAGTGCCCTACGAGCATAATGTTAGTTTTGCTTTTTTTTTTCTGATACATCTGAAGATAGAATGATCAAACAAATATTATCTTGATAATTTATACCAAGCTGAGTCTGGCAGAGTCCATGTAACTTGTTGGAACCTTTTTGTTCTTACATGTATGCTTCCAAGGGCCATTGGCAGTTCTTTCAAGGCATCTTGAGTTCGTAGCTAGTTCAGACCTGCGACACTTTGAGTCTTCCCCATTTCAGTAAATGGCTCCACCATTCACACGATAAACCTCTTTGAGTTTCCTGACTCCTCACATCTGACATCCATGGACAAGTCCTGCTGGCTCTACCTTCAAATATATCCAGTCTTTAACTCAACCCCCCCCCCAACCCCAGGGCACCACAAGGTCCAGCTCACCATGAGCTCTCATCAAATCTTCCTTTCTTGACCCCGTATTCTATTCTGTGTTGAGCAGACAGAGTGATCTTTTTAAAAAATAAATAAGATTCCTCCATTTTCATTTTTAAAAACCTTGCAATGGATTACCTAAAAAAAAAAAAAAATTCAAAATCCTCCCACCACAACTTCATCTAGATCCGTGGCCTGGATCACTCCACTATAGCCCGAATAGACTTCTTCCTGTCCCTTGAAATGACCAGGCTTATTTTGACCTCAGGACCTTTGCACTAGCTCTTTCCTCTGCCTAAAATACTCTTTGCATGACTTCTTATTTTAGTCAGGTCTCTACTCAAATGTTGCCATCTCAGAGAGACTGTGCTGAGAAGCCTATCTGAAAGTACCCCAAAACCCACCACACTCCCTTAATATGATGACACCACCTGTGTGACTCCATATGAAATATTTGCATGTTTTTTGTCTGCTTCCCTCACTAGACTGTAAACTCATGAGAGCAGCGAGTTTGCCTGTTTACTAATGTACATCCTGTACTCAGAATGGTGCCTGGCACATAGTGGGTACTCAATAAATGTTTACTGAGTTAATGAATGAACAAGCCGAGTGATGAATCAGTTGATTAATCCAGAAGTCACAGGATAGAAGCTAGTCTGACCCACAGATATGTTTTACTAATACAGTATTATCTGACAGTGTTTTTTTTAATCAGATTTAATTGACAACTTTAAAAAATTGTGAAATTTCATATAAAAATTCCCATTTGGGGCTAAAAATCAAGAGATTTTTGTAATTAGAGTCCTTTGGCAAAAATCATGCCAGCTGCTTCTTTTAAATAGAATTTATTTATCCCAGACACTACCCGCCCCCACCCCCCAACTCCCTATTATCTTCCAGACACCATGACCTTACACCTGGCTGCCTCTGTGGTCCCTGCCTGGCCCCGTAGGCTTTCAGGACCCTAGAATAAGCATACTTATTGTAAGTATGCCAATATTTGTCCTACATGTTGGGGCAATTTGTCATGTCTCACTTAGAAATGAAATTGGTCCCGTGTTGGAGTTCCAAGTCATACGCATATACTTCAGCCTTGGGTGCCATTCTTGTTATAGAACAATCACCCAGCTTGACAGCGTCCACAAAGAACCTTCACTAATGAGGCCATGAAAAGATGCAATTGTGTTTCAAAATAGTTTTCACTTTTGGAAGGTTATTTTTTAAAACATTAAAACAAGAAGCATAGATTTGAAATACTTTCCTTTATTTCCAAAACCTCATGAACAGGATGCAATCCAGATGTTTACCTCAAGTGATTCATTTACCAGTGTGGGGCACGCCCAGTTGTCTTACGAAAGAAAATAACTGAGTTTAACAATAGATGGTTGCATAGTCTGGTCAGATCAGGAGAAATGCATGTATAATAGCAAGAACTCTGTCTTCATGCTCATTGCCTAGCCAGTGCCTACCTATGTTAGAGGCTTGAATATTTATTAAGCATCTGTTATGTGCCAGGAACTGTATTAGGTAGTTGCAGAGCCCATATTCTGTCCAATACTCTAGGATTGCCAGACTGCAAAAACTAAACAAAACAAAGTCAATGCTATAATATAAGCCATAGGAGTTGATGAGGGCTATAGATAAATCGGAAAGTGGAGTGGGGTAAGGGAGATGGGGAGGCCTGGCTGGTTACTCCTCTACATAGTGTGGTCAGGGGAGGTCATGTTGAAAATACGAGATCTGAGCAAGACCTGAAAGAGCTGAGGGAGTTTGCCTAGTGGATCCATGGGGAAGAGCCTTCCAGGTTAAGGAAAGACCTGGAATGAAGCCTGAAAGCAGAAGCGTGCTTAGTATGTTCAAGGAGCAGCATGTCTACTCTGGCTGAGTTACTGTGCAGACAAGTTGCCTAAAGAATACGTATACCAATGCACACGCTATTCTCCATGGCAGTACTTGACTTTCCCTAGCTAAGGAATGTTTATCACCTATTTTTCATTAAGCTATATTTTTGCTTTAGCCATGAACTGAGCATTGGAGACTACATGACAATATAAGAGACATATTCAGCACGTCAGGCTCAATTTTGTAAAGCAAACTTAAGCAACCGGCCCCAGTTGGCCTGCGGTGGAGATCCTGACCCTAAGCTACTATAGATGCATAATGAATTCTCACGAACTGGTTGCATTTTCATTTTTCCCAACACACTCTCCTGTTCCATCTATCAAATACTAGTGCTTTTCAAAGGAGTAGTCCATGAGGAAAAGAAGAAGAATTGAAATGTGTTGTCTTACTCTGCATATTCGTTACTCTCCACTGAGTAATGACAGTTTGGAGGGGGCCTCTTGACAAATCTCCCTAATAGCTTCATGTCTCCTAATGCAGCTACTCGCAGAGGACTGGCCCTTTGGAGTTGAGATGTGTAAGCTGGTGCCTTTCATACAGAAAGCCTCCGTGGGAATCACTGTGCTGAGCCTGTGCGCTCTAAGTATTGACAGGTAAGAGTGTATGTTTAAGTCAGGTATATCGTGAACACTATGCTTGTGAATTGCTATGTTACTTAGAAAACAAACTATATAATTCAGTAAAACCAGGCTCTATCAGCCTGACAAACAATTTTCTTTTGCTCTTCAGATATCGAGCTGTTGCATCTTGGAGTCGAATTAAAGGAATTGGTGTTCCAAAATGGACAGCAGTAGAAATTGTTTTAATATGGGTGATCTCTGTGGTTCTGGCTGTCCCCGAAGCCGTGGGTTTTGATGTAATTACCACTGACTACAAAGGAAGTTACCTGCACATCTGCTTGCTTCACCCCATTCAGAAAACAGCCTTCATGAAGGTAAATTTTACTTTTTTTTTTCCTTTTCTGTTCTTGCCTTATAAAGATTTAGCTATTTCCCTCCTAATCTCCTCTTCTTGGGAAGCTATTGATTCATGATTGTCCTTGGCATAAATTAAGAGTGTAGGTCCCAGAACTGCGAGGTTCACAATGACTAATGACCCAAACTGCAAGAAGGTTGGGTCACCACATCTCCAGGAATCCCCTGGCACTCAGGGATACAGCTAAACCAGACTCACAACATGAGAGAATCGATCTGAACTTATAGTTTTTTACGCAAATCCCCACCAGGAATGACACCTACTACATTTTTTTTATAAGACTACATGGCAGTCATTAAAGGAAGTAGATGGTTCAGTGAATGATCAAATTGAAATCGCCCTGGTATGGGTGGATTCTGAATGGCAAGCCGGTCCCCACTCTGAAAAGAAAGCTGCCATTGTAAAGAACTTTTCATCTTGGCCATTTATTCAAGAACGTTTAATCAGGAGATCAGAAAAGAATGGCAGTGCTGGTCATCAGAAGATAGGTCCTAAGTTTAAAAAGGTCTTCCCAACAGAATGGGTGAAGAGGAGTGAATGCAGAGGGGGCTCATCTAAGTGTCACTGGTGATTATTTTTTATTTTACATATAAGAAGACTATGCAAAACTTTATAAATTGTATATATATCATGGCAATTGAAGGAATAAAGGGGACATTAATGTGAAAGGGAGAATGAGATTGCTGTGTTCTTGTTTCTTATTAGTTAAAAGAGGGAAAGTACTACATAGATTACATAAATTCTGCTCTGACACGGATATATCTGGAACAACAATTAAAGAAAAAAGAACATTAAAAAAATAAGATGAAAAAAGGCATACGTCCTACACAGTTTCGATTTTTTTTAATTAATAGGATAAATTTATACATTACTGAGCTAAATGATTAATATAGACCTTTTCATATCTGTTTTTCCCATAAAACAAACTTGTTAAAAAGTGAAAATTTCCCTTAAACACTATGATGTCCTTACATAGTCAGATGTGACATTTCATGCAAAGAATACCTTAAGAATAACTAGCTTATATAAAGACAAAAATACCTGAATCACCAATATTTTGAATTTTGCCCATCTACTTAAATTTCAGTGCATAATTAGAACACGCTGCCTCAGAGAATTGAAATGCTTTTTAGGAAATGTTTGTTTCATTTAATATAAGTATTTAATTATTTGTTCAGTAGCTATGACCTGAAAGATTCTATACAGTATTTGTAAAATGGATCTACTTTAGAAGATAATTATCCCTTTAGGAATATGATTTTTCTACAATTTAATGTTTCTATATAAGATTTTCTTCCAGAGGGGTATTAATCATAAAATTCTCTCTTGCCCATAGTTTTACAAGATAGCTAAAGATTGGTGGCTATTTAGTTTCTATTTCTGCTTGCCACTGGCCATCACCGCATTTTTTTATACACTGATGACCTGTGAAATGTTGAGAAAGAAGAGTGGAATGCAAATTGCTTTAAATGATCACATAAAGCAGGTAAGAAAACAGAAGTATTTGTTAACTCGTGATTACTATTATGATTATGAAACAAAATATGATAATAAACTAAAATTATTATATACCAAATCATATTTCCTTGTCCATGCTTCTGTTATTTTTCAATATACGAAGAATATTTTTATATTATCTATCTAGACATATTCCATAAAGAATCTAGAAAGAGCCATAACTTTTTAAAGATGAATCTCTCTACCCTTACTTAGTTCTAATTCACATTAACTATTCAATTTAAAGCTCAGTGTCCTGAATTTTCAAAATGCCACTGACTTTTTATAAACATTATTAAATATTCTGTTTGGGAAAGAAGAACACTGTAATTCTGAGACATCTTTTCCGGGTCTGACTGTGGTTTTTATTTCAGAGACGGGAAGTGGCCAAAACAGTATTTTGCCTGGTCCTTGTCTTTGCCCTCTGTTGGCTTCCTCTTCACCTCAGCAGGATTTTGAAGCTCACTCTTTATGATCAGTATGATCCCAATAGATGTGAACTTTTGAGGTAAGAAAAGTAAAAGAGAAATAGTTTTGTAATGAAATGCCATGCAGTGGTTTTCCATCGATCCCTTTCATAAGCAGAAAGAGTACCATCTCTCTGATCCTTAGGAAGCAATTATGATTTCCTTTTCATTTCACTCCTATTTGAAAAGAATAAAGGGACCTTAAGAGAACACTGGGAATGGAGAGCCAGAGTTGTCCAAATGAGGAGTGAGTGGCATGATTGAAAATATCAGGTCTGATTCTCCCTTGCACATTGCAAATCTTTTCTTTTCAACCAGCCTCAGCACTTCCAAATGAGATTTTACTTTACAAGAGAGAATTGGGCATAATGGGAGACAGGGGACAGTGTGTGTGTGATGGAGACAGAGAATGAGAGAGACAAAGGCAAGAGAGAGAGAAAGAGAGAGACAAAGATCATTTTCTGCAAAGACCTATAATAAAGTCAAAACCATTTTATATGGGTAATTTTTTTTCCACAAAAACACAGAATTTTGCAAAGGATCATGCTCAGATCATCATCTTTTTCACAGACATGTTTTGGGTTATTTTTTGCAGCTTTTTGTTGGTATTGGACTATATCGGCATCAACATGGCCTCCTTGAATTCTTGCATTAATCCAATAGCTCTGTATTTGGTGAGCAAAAGATTCAAAAACTGCTTTAAGGTAAGAGTATATTCCAAAATAAAAAGCTCTTTTAATCTGGCACCAAATATAACACTTTCTATCCAGAGAGATCTAACGAATTGTTTTATACTTTTCCCTTGCATTACATCATGGATGATTTTTCAAAATATGACTTTTGTTCACAAATTTACGATAGCTGATTTTTACCAATAAATCCTAGTCAACCACTCCCTACTGCTTCAACCAATCAGCTATACTCCTAGAATTGCTTAGAAAGTTAATAAAAAATTGCATGCATTGATGTCTGACAGACGTCACATGACAAATAAGAGCTAAACATGAATTAAATTCACTGTTTCTGTTTTGGGTAGATTTTGGACTATGTGAAACAATTTGGATTATAACTAAATTGGTCTTATTTTCACATGGACATGAGAATAACAAGTGAAACAAAGAAATTTAATTCAGGTTTTACCTCCTCTTTTCTACTTTCTTAGCTGAGATGTACTACTTGATGTGGAATATGTAATTATTGTTCATTTGGCTGCTTGCATTGTAACATCCATCCACCCATTTATTCACTCTTTCAACAATCTAACACGGAATAAGATATTCTCTCTCCTTCTATGGGAATGATCCTTTTGTCCCTAGTAGTTCATTATTGGAAAGCCAAGAAGTTAGTTTCTTTGTAAACTCTAAGGCAGTCTATAAAATTATTTGCCCACTCCTAAACTCACAGATTTTAGAGCCAGAAGAGAACACTCATCAAGATCTACTCTCATCTTACAGAGCAGAAAACAATGGAATTCCCTTTACCTTATACCTTTAGATTTTCAGAAAATGAACAGAATGAACAAAGTTTTGAATTTTTAAAAATTCAAGGAAAAAAATGGATATGTAAAACTGAGACACTTCCATACTTTATAACCTTATCCTATAATAGTACTGAATAGGCACATGAGAGTAACAAGTGGCTGAAGAAAAATGGTGATGTGATATTAACTTCATTGATATGGAAAGATAATTATGATACTATACTGTTAAGTGAGAAAAAGCAGATCTAGCAAATGGTTATAGTACAATTCGTATGTGTACTGTACAATTTGATTGAAATTAATTACATGCACACTTCCACACAAATGAACATGCACAGTCATGTGTGTGTGTGTGTGTATATATATATATATATATATATATATATATATATATGGTAATATTACTATTTGCATAGGAAAAAAGTCTTGAGTTACATATTTATCAAATATTAAGAGTATTTCTCAAGTAGTCAAGGTTAATTATCAAGAATTAAGAGTGGTTTTCTCTTTTAATTTTAATTAAAAGGTGAGCAATTTTAACTATATACATTTTTTCTTCTCTGTATTTTCTAGTTTAAAAAGAATTATTGTGTGCTAATTAATGTAATTGCATGTTTTTAAGGGGGAAAATAAGACAGCATGGAAAGAAAGTGGCCCAAGAATTCCCAATCATGCAAAGAAATTAAGAACCTTAGGGAGTAGGAAGTGTTGTGACAATATAACTGATGTAAATATATAATGAGTGACTTTGTTTTGTACAGTCATGCTTATGTTGCTGGTGCCAGTCATTTGAAGAAAAACAGTCCTTGGAGGAAAAGCAGTCGTGCTTAAAGTTCAAAGCTAATGATCACGGATATGACAACTTCCGTTCCAGTAATAAATACAGCTCATCTTGAAGGAAGGAATATTCACTTAATTTCATTTTCTTTATTTTGGACAGAAGTCATTAAAACAATGAGGCACTTGCCAAAACAAAACAAAACAATTGTGTGTTTGCACAAAATAATGTAAAAATGTAAGAGTGATTATTTTTCTAACACTCAGTTACACATGACATTTTATGAGCTGTTCACAGAATGAGAAGAAAAGCAGTGGGAATTAAGAAAGCTTCATTGTGAAAGCACTTAATATTTTACAGCCAGCACTTCAATGTAATTCTTAATAACTCCTAGTATATTCATACATCACTCACATTTAAATTGAGCTCACTCTGATTTTCTGTTAAAGAGATTTATTTTTAAATTAATGTGAATCTGATATAAAGAAAAAATATGTCACTGTAAAATGGAATTTTTAAATGAAGTTTAAATCACTTAATTTAAAATTCTAAAAATCCTGTAAAAGAACTCTTTTATTAATAGTATCACACCACTGGTTGGACTATTATTGAATACAAAATGTCTAAGCTGTTTAGTTGGTATCTTTTTTTTTTTGACATTAGAAACATATTTAAATGATCAGAAGGAAGTATCAGAAAGAGAGACAGGGGTTTTTGAAAGTCATTAAACATTTTACATTCAAGATAAGATCAAATGTCACAATAGGAAAGAGAGAGAAGATTTGAACGCTATCCCTAAAGACTGCTTTGAAATATCCCATTCACCTACCCTGCAAAGAAAAAGCTACCTACAAATTTTTCAGGATTATTAAAACATTCTTTTTCTTTCACTATCACTTTTGTAGTTTATACACTACTTGTTTAGTTTTGTCAGCTGTAAATACTTAGCCACAAGACGCGATGTGTAGATTAAACTAAGGGCAGGCCCCAGAGTTCATACCTTTACCATGGAGGGATGCCAGTAACTCCATAACAGACAGAATGTGAGTTGCCCGGAGCAGCGTTCACATGGCGAAGGAAACGGCCGTAGCCTCTGTCACCCATACTGTAGTCACAATAGTCTCTGGCATATGTATAATATGATGGTTAAAATACTGACTCTTTTTTAAGATCGCACCAATTGGTCAATTTAATAGTGACCTGTAAAGCTTGTTACTAATTTTTATATCATTTTTGTAAATAACTAATAGAAAACAGTTCTTGACATGGTGCTTTTCTGTCGCTTACAAGCAAAATTGTTTTTGGAGACAGTGGGAACCTCTTACTTTGTGCATCCTTGCCTGATTCTTTCATCTCCCCAGCAAAGTGCCTTAGGCTCAGTTGGGAGAAGATGGGTGTGAACCGAGGAGAGAAAACCGAAGAGAGAGGAAATAAGGTGGGGTGGGAAGAAACCCACGAGGGCAGAGTCCCGTTCTTAGCCTGATGTTCATCATTGCCCCGTCACATCCATGCAAAAGGTCCTGATTCTGTTCCAGCAAAACACAGTGCAGTGTTCTCAGAGTGACTTCAGGAACAAATTGGGCCCAAGAGCTTTAACTCAGTCTTAAAATATAACAGAGTTTCCACCTTTTTTTTTTTTTCTTTTAGTAACCCAGGGAAATAAGCTAGCCACATGTTGGAAAGAAGCTAGCATGTTGTTTTCTGCCAGCTTCTAATGTGATGATACAGTAAACCAAAACCCAACAATGTGGCCAAAAGGAAAGGACAATAATTAATTCACATATCACGTGGATTCAATCTATTTACAAATCACTCACAGCCTTGTTTATTAATTTCTTCCCAATCAGTGTTTCCGATGCTTGTCATCACTAATGACATTTCAAACTTTGGCTTTTGAGCAAAATCCAAAAACAGACTCTTTCTTTCACAGTTTATTATATTTTTATTTTTATTTAAGTTTTAGCTCATTTTTATTATCATGTACTGGGTTTTAGTTCTTTCTCCTCATTTACATCCGTAATAGTCTTTCTCTGTATCAGAATCATGGTCTGTAATCATCTGTCAAATTTTGAAACTTCACACAAAGAGTATACATATGCACTATTTATAATGAAATTGTGTTCAGTAGCTTTTCTAAAAATGTTTGGTTCAAAATTTTAACATACGGATAAAGGTTGGTAAGAAACAAACATGATTTCTTGGCATAATTAAGATCAAGATAGGAAAAGGTGCCACTGTTTAAAACACATTTCCTAATGTTCAAAGCTGTATAATATAGCAACAGACAAAAACAGTATTAACATGGATGTTTAAATGTAAAAGATTTATAAGCAATATTAGCCTATTTTCTCCTTTATCCATTGCTAATAGGGGTGCATGTTCAAATATCTTTTAGTATTGACAGCTTACATATGGACAAAGGAATATAGTTTATAGCAAAACATGCTGTAGTTAACTTTATAAAATTGTAATATGACCATATAAAAAATTAAATATTTTGTTCTTCTGTGGTCACTTAAAGTGGCAAATACTATAGTCACAGGTTCCTTATTTTGAAAATAAAATCAATAAAAATTTAAATTGTTTTAAAAAAAGACCAGTCTATTTTTCACTGTGCAGGCAATAATTCATTAAATGCTAATTGAATAAGTGTTTCAAGGACATACAAATGTTACAAGTGGACATTATTTATGTTAAGCATATTATTGTCAAGGAAATGTGAACTTTGTTAAATTAAAATACCAAATTTCTGGTCTCTAGGTTGCATTGTTGTTATATTTTATTGTTGTGAGGAACCAGATATACATACAGGCATTCGATTTCCCAAGGTTGATTATGTGGCTGATGGTTTCCTATGGCATCTATGTCTGTCTTTCTTTGGTTGCCTGCTTTTGGAGCATTTCAATGTTTAATCAGTATTGTACCATAGGTCAAAGGTGAAGGATGAAATGAGATTGTGGGATTATTCATTTTATTCCAAAAGCTTCCTTTGAGGCTTTACTATGTGCAAGGTGGGATGAAATTAATAAAATGTAAGGCTTCTACTAGGTAGGAGACAGAAATGGTAACAAAATTTAACATAAGACAAAATGAAATCAGAACTAAATAACTGCATACTTATTGCTCTCGAAGCTCATGTGTCTATCTCTCAGCACATAACCCCTTTCTCCACCTGCCAAAATAATCAAGAATCATCATTCACTCTTCTCCCATATAACTGTGGTAAACCCAGTTCCAGAAGTTTCTGTGATTTAAGCCTGACCTTTGCCGGATTTCAGCTGCCTAATCTTAGCTGGGCACTTGGAGATACAGGTGTTCTGAATTCCAGGGACTATTCTAGAAGAACAGAAAAGGAAAACATAGGCAGTACCCTCTTTAAGTAGTCACCGAAAAGAGCCTACCTTGTTTTGAACAGTTAGTTGTCAAGTAGCAATAATAATAATAATACCCACACAATTTGTTGTAGTAAAAGTAGACAGAATAAATTCAATTTAGATTCTTGGAAGGAAATCAAGAAATGTGGCGGCCCTAAAATGGAAATGTCCAGAAATCCAAATAGTTCAGAGGCTAAGCTCGTGAAGAGCTATGACACTGGATTTACTTGCTCTCGGTCATTAGTCAGCCTCAGAAGTGACAACAGATCGAATAAATATACCCAAGTTGGAAAATCCCACTGGACTTGAGCACAGAGAAGGACTTCATCATGTTAGGAAGGCAGCGTGTAGAACGGAAAAAGCAACCTACGTCAATAAAACATAACGTCCTTGATTGTTTGGGCAATATGTTGACCTCAAATAAGTCAGTTAACATCTCAGAGCCTCAGTTTAATTATCTATAAAATATAATAAATATTAATATCTCCAACCTAATTCTTATAACTAATCAACAAATTTTGATTGGACTTACTATGTAATTTTAGTGTACGCTCTAAAATATAGGTATACAAAAATGCATTTGTAATAGCCTGTGCCCTCTAGAAACTCACAATCTAATAGGGGAGATAGACATATAAACAAATAAAACCAATTAACATGTTACTATATAGATATCTACATGACGAAAACGGGGGAGTTTAAGGAAACTCATCAGAGGAATCGGTATTTGAGTTGAGCCTTACAGGAAGCTTGCCAAGCCTACAAGAAATTAATGGCATTGCTGGAAAAAGACTATCTTGTGGGAAAACTGAAATGGGTGAAACAGCATGGTCAGTGCAGAAAAAGGGCTAAATCCCAGCGTGCTCAGGGAGGGGTTGTGAGAGGTGAGGCTGGAGAGACAGGCACTGGGGGAGGGCCGTGTGTTCCATGCAGTGGGCTTTGCCTTTCCCACGGCCAGCGTTCCTCAACTGTCTGAGGACTGACTGCATGCCACAGACTCATCTGGGATGTGTGTTTAAAATGCAGATTCCTGGCCTCCAAATCTGATTTACATAACCAGAACCTCTGAGGTGGGTCCTAGAAGTATTTAATTTAACAAAGACTTCAAGTTCTTCTTGTACACCTAAAATTGGGGAAGCCCTGCAATGTAGACATTTGCAAAGTACTGAGTATTTTAAAGAAGGGATAACAGGATAAGACTGATTTGGAAGCAGTATGGGGCAGGGATTAGAAGACTGCAAGACAGAAAGCAATGAGACTGGATAAATAGCTACTGTGATTGACAGATGAAAGAGACGAGGGTCTGAGAGGAAAGTGTGCTGGGATAGTGGAAATAGGCCAGGTCAGATGGCAAGATAGAGTCATCTTAACACTGGCCAGATTAAGGTAAAGCTCAATTGAGAGCCTTCTGGCTGGAATGACCGTTAACCTAAATCAGGGAACAGCTAACTATGGCACAGGGTCAAACCCTTCCTATTGGCCTGTTTTTGTAAATAAAGTTTTATTGGAATACAGCTGCACCCATTTGTTTACATATTACTATAGTTGCTTTTCACTAGAACAGCACAATTGAGTAGTTGTGACAGAAACCTTTAGCCCACAAAGCCTAAAATATTTATTTTCTGCCTTTACAGAAAAAAAAACTGCCAATTCCCAACATACATAAATAATACTAAAGAAAAAGAGAGTAAGCAATTGAACTGGAGGAGAAAAAAGAGTCCTAAGATGGAATGAATTCTGTTTTGGATATAATGAGCTTAAAGTACCATGGAGAATCCATGGAGAAACTTAGGGGATCTACCTGGGTTAAAGACAAAAAATTGTTTATCATGGTTACAGATGCTAATTAAAGAAGAATATGAATGGAAATGCTCAAGGAGAATCAGAAAAAGTGTGAGGGGGGAGGAAAGAAGAGATGAAGAATAAAATAATGAGGGTCACAAGTACAAGAGGAGTAGAGAGAAAAGAGAAATTCAGAAGACACTGCAAGGAACAAGGGAGGCTGGTGTCATGGAAGTCAAAGGGGAGATGATACAAAAACAAAGGAGTAGGCAGGGAACCAGGGTAAAATGAAAATGGAAAAGTGGCCTTTAAAACTGCCAATTCAAAAAACATCAGAGACCTCATCTAGAGCAGTTCGTGTGTGTGTGTGTGTGTGTGTGTGAGAGAGAGAGAGAGAGAGAGAGAGAGAGAGAGAGAGAGAGAGCGAGAGAGAGATATGATGACAAATATCTCTATTTTCTCATCTCCCATTCACTAATAAATACATATTTTATATATATCAAAACATCTTAGCAATAGAAAGATTAAGTTTTTAATTAAAAATAAGTGTATTAAACATATATGCTTTTTTCCTCATCCTCCTTCCAAAACTCCACTAAAATGACAGAAAAAAATAAAAAGGTATAAACCCTCAGGACAGAGACAAAGAAACAGACACCAGCAGACTAGAAATGTTAACAAAATTGTGTAAAGATGAAAACCAGATAAATAAGGTATAACTTACTCAGATTTCAGCTTTCCTTAATAAATGTCTGCCATGGAGACAATGTGACGTGTCTCAGGAGTGACTCAGGAATTGAAGGCAGCCTTGAAGGCAAGGGACTGAAGTGAGCCAAAAATGAAAGAACTGATTAAAAGTCTAAAAGATCAGACTCTAGCATCCTGCACAACTGGTGATGGTCCCTTAGTCAGCTAAAAGACATGTGGCTTCTTTTCTGGAGAGGTTGTGCCAGGCTATCCTAAACTTGGACACAATGAGGACAACTGAAGGTGGGAATGAGGTCCCACCTTACTGGAATCAAAAGGATGAAGAAAGACCTGCCTTATAGACAGTGAGAGTTTCAGCTCTCATCTCACACCAGGCCACCAGAAGAGTGACTAGCAGCCTTATGCATCCCAGGCAAGAGATTGAAGATTCTGTTCTGAGAAAATAGCTAGCTCAAGATAAAATACATACAGGTATCAATATTGAGAGTGAGGAAGGGTCTCACCAAAATGGGTCATATGCTTGTCCTTTCTGCCCACATACATAGAATTTTGAATTCTCCCCTTAGTGCCACAGTTTTAAATATGAATGAGCAGTCAAAGGCCAATAGGTATTTTAGGTAAACCTCTGAAGTGAAACAAACAAACAAACAAATAATGGAGAGGCTGAGGAAACTGAAAAATTGCAGGGAACACAATAAAAAAACTCAACAAAATTATAATTCATTTTCCCAGAGCAATGAGAAGCAAGAAGCAAAAACAGGATGTTACATGAACAAAAGGAATATTCAAAGACCAAGAAAGTGCCTTTGGAAGTTGAAAATATGGTAGGAGAAATAAAATACAATAAAAGAATGTCAAAGGTGAAATTCAGGAAAAGTAGAATGTAAAGCTACTCTGTCAATATGTGCTTCTGCAAAACTAAGGAATCCAGGAAACAGGTGAATTTCAAGCAGGAAAGACAAAAAATGATTCCCAACATGATTGAGAAAAAAAAATGCTGTTTAACCTGTCTATAATGCAATCAATCTGGTTAGGTGCAGAAAAGCAAAGGAAAAATATTTCCATGAAAAAATTGGAACAGAGAGACTGCCTGTTATATTTGACCATGTAGGAGTTTGTAGTTCCATGAAAATTTCTAAGGATAAGTGGGTGATGGTTACATAGAAAATAATCAAACAAAAAGTAATTAGGTGGGGCTGGCCGAATGGCTCAGTTAGTTAAGACTGCAAGCTCTGAAGAACAGGGTCACCGGTTTGATTCCTACATGGGCCAGCGAGTTGCGCCCAAGCTGAACTGCCACTGAGCTGTCAACAGGTGGCAGGATGGCTCAGCTGATGAGAGCACATGCTCCTAACAACTAGATTGCAGGTTCGACTCCCTCAGGATGGTGGCCTATGCCCACCCGCAACTAAGATTGAACATAGCACCTTGAGCTGAGCAGCCTCAAGCTGCCAACGGGCGGCTGGATGGTGACTGGACTTGGAGTTGAGCTAGCTGCGCTCTCCACAACTAAGATTGAAGGACAACAACTTGGCTGTTCCCCTTCCCAATTCCCCAGTAAAATCTTAAACAAAACAACAACAACAAAAAATTAATTAGGCAATTACTAATCTTCACACACATACACCATTTTTTTCTTGTAGAGAAATAAGTAATCATAGCTACATGATTTGGATATAAGCGAATTTACCTTGTCAAAATAAACATGGAAGATTGTTTTAACCAAAATTGTGATATAAATAAATTGGAAGAAAGAGGGGAAGGAAAGTGCACATGATGGTTTATGATGCAAGAAAGCTAAATATTAATTTCCTATGGTAAAAATCTAACACACTTTGGAAAAAAATTGGAAACTACCTAGAAACCTAGGAAAGTTGAAGATATTCTTATCCTATGACCAAAATTTCTACTTGTAGAGAACCTACTTATGTGACCAGGATACAAGATACCAGAGTATTCATAGAAGGATTAGTTGTTTCTGCCAAAAATGGAAAAACTCAAACTCCAACAGTGATCATTCAAATAGCGAAATTTTGTGGTGTCCCTATACAATGAAATGCTCTACAACAGGTTTTGCCAGAATATTTTTTTCTTCTTGCTATTCTTTGAACATGCACTTAAATCTTGCCCAACCAAAGCCTTTGTGCCTATTCTCTCTGACTGAGTGTTGTCTCAGTGCCTTGAGACATCAACTCACATGTCAACTTTTCCAGACCACTCTGGATGATACAGCAACCACCCCTCGCCTGGCTTTTCCTATCCCCATCTTAGTTTGGATAACAGAATACCGTTGCCTGGGTGGCTTATAAACAACAGAAGTTTATTTCTCGGCTCTGGAGGCTGGAAAGTCCAAGATGAAGGCCAGCAGATTTGGTATCTGATGAGAGCCTGCCTTCTGGCTCTTAGACTCCTATCTTCCTGTGTCCTCACATGGCAGAGAGGTGAGGGAGCTCTCTGGGATCTTTTTCATAAGGGCACTAATGTCATTTGTGGGGGGCTCTATTCTCATGACCTAATCACCCCCCAAAGGCCTCACCTGTAAATACCATCACACTGTGGATTAAATTTCAACATATGAATTTTGGAGCGACACAGAACTGACTTTGACAAAGAGCCTAACAATGGGATGCTTATTTTTTACTATAATCACTACTTTCCCAGGATTTGTCTCTTAGGCAATCTTTGATAGAATGAGAAATCACTGATATGGAGGTAGTCCAGCTTACCTCCTCTCTCATAGGTCTGGAAAAGCAGCATATTCATGCTTCTACAAATTAAAACTGAGTTACAGACTTAAAAACTGAAAAATATCATTGACTTCCTTCACGACTGACTGGTGCATCTGCTATTTAGAAGCACTTTGGATAATTTAAAATATGCCTCATCTTGCTTCCTTCCTTCTTCCAATGAGCTAAATGTTATGGTTACAGGGTACTGGTTGAGCAAGTAACATTTAGTGGTTCCAGATTTTCTTTAGTAAACTCTTCCATGCAAGAAAACAGCCATGTGACGTACTTTAATGAAGAGGAATGTGTTGTTTATTCTTTTTTCAAGTTTGCCTGGGAGATAACATCACTGTCCTCTTTCAGAAGGCTGGCTCTTCAGAGTGCTCACAGTTGCAGGAGATTAAACAGACACAGCATATAGGCATAAGGATGTCTATCAAAAGTTTGTCTCTTCTACCATCCATCATCCCTTCCAATCTCCACGAGTTGATTTGGAGCTGTTCTTCTACTTTCAGTCTCACTTTCGAACATTCACATTGATTCCAGGAGCTATGGGTTGAGACTGGATACAAAACCTCTCAAATAGCAAAGAGGGCACAGTAGAAGTTAAAGATGTCATTATAAAACCCATTCAAATGAGAATTACACCTACAGAGATTTCTTTTCTCCACCAGACAAAATTCATTTACATTGCCATAAATAGGAATAATTTACACTGTTGTGGACCTCTGGAGGCCCATTTAATTAAATCATCAAATAAAGTATCTGATAGAAAACTCCTGTGGAGGCAACTTGAGACATAAAACAAAGCCCCTGAATCCTAAAATTACTCCTTCACTAGTCTTCAAAGAGCTAGAGATTTTTAGGCTAGTATTATACTTTTGAGGTATTATTATTATATCCAGAATTTCCTTATAATAAGGCACCACTTTTAGATAGAAAAATATAAAATATTAGCATTGATGAGTTTATTGAATTTCCTTGTGACAGACAGCAGGTCTTGAAAGAACATGGCTCACCCAGCTTAGCCTGATTATCCTAACAACGTCTTTAAGAACAGTAAACACGAAAAGGCCTTATTTCTGTATACAGTTCATCCCTGCTTATCTGTGGTTTTGCTTTCTGCAGTTTCAGTTACCCATGGTCAATTTCAATCCAAAAATTTTAAATGAAAAATTCTAGAAATAAGCAATTCATAGGTTTTAAATTGTGTGCGTTCTGAGTAGCGTGATTAAATCTCGCGGTATCTGTCTCTGTAGTCCCGCCCTTGACCAACATCTCCACTCCACAGACGCTCCCTGCTCATTAGCCACTTAGTTGCTGTCTTGGTAACTAGGTCGATTGTCATGGTGCTTGTGTTCAAATAACCCTTATTTTACTTAATAATGGCCCCCAAAGTGCAAGAGTAGTGATGCTGGCAATTCAGATATTCCGAAGAAGAGCCTCGAAGTGCTTCCTTTAAGTAAAAAGGTGAGTACAGTACAATAAGGTATTTTGAGAGAGAGAAAGCCCACATTCACATAACTTTAATTATAGTGTATTGTTATAATTGTGTTATTTTGTTATTATTTATTATTGTTGATCTCTTACTGTGTTAATTTATAAATTAAACTTTATCATAAGTATGTATATGTAGGAAAAAAATAGCATATATAGGGTTTAGTACTATCTGAAGTCTCAGGCGCCCACTTGGGGTCTTGGAACATAACCCCCATGGATAAAGGGTGACTACTGTATACTCACTTGTTTGCACAAACTAGAGCTTTACTATGAGTTGGCCAGTTACCGTCAAAAATTTGGTTCAGCCCAGCCGTGACTTAGCATGAACCCTGAAAAAGTCATGGATATTCTACTTACATCAACTTTATTCCCACATGATATTTGAGGCAGTCCACAATAAAGAATGTATGTTAAAGAAAATAATTTAGAAGTAAGAATGTATCAAAAATCTTTTAAAAACAATCAGTTCAGATCTATATCTTTTCTATGAATTGGTATAATTAGTTATGAGCTGGCAAGCATGTCAATATATCATTTTTCAGTATTAGAAAATGAAAATCATAAGATTATATTAAGGAAGAAAAAGTTAGCAGGGGTCCTAAATTATAGAAAATTTTTTATTTGGAATATATTTAGGAGACATTGACGAACATAGGGGATAAATCCTAACAAACGTTTTAAGAGCAAGTGCAGAATTGTGGCTCATATGACGATTCCATGTACAGATCCTTGAGACTAGGGTGCTCCAATATTTGTAAAAGAACAATTCCCTCAAAGAACAACAACACTGAATGAAAAGAGACAAATAGGATAACTTTTCACATATATCCCTCCCCCAAAATAAGTGTGTAAACACACGTGAAAAAATTTTAATTATACTTTGAAAAAGAAAAAACATTTTAAAGTATTTTGATTATCTACAAATTTAAAATGAACCAGCTTTTAAAACATGATTTTAAGTCCATCCTCCACCCAGTAATTAATGGAAATTTGTCAATTGTCGTATACAATGATAAATATCAGTGTCATTGGTTTAAGAATTCATATTCTATTACTTAACATGATTAAGTCATCATAGCAGCATTTATTCAAGGAAATAAAATGTAATCTTTTTGACTAGTCTGTATCAAATATAAAATATAAAAAGAATGGTACCAGAGGAAGCACTTGGTAGGCTATTCATGGCAGTGACTCAGTGAGCAGCGTTGCTGAAAATGAGGTAAAACGGGAGTTTCCTGACAACATCCCCTTCAGCGTAAAATGATTTTATCTTTTTCCTATCAAGTTTCAGTGTATCCTAATTGAAATTATTAGAGTTGCTTGTTTCATATTAGGAGGCCCATGCTTCTAGCTTAGGCTATAGAAGTTCATATTTTTTCTAGCCACCTTAAGTATACTTGAGTTCAAATCATTTACCGGTTTCATTTCAGACATTCACTGCAATCCTCTGTTATAACAGGATATTATTCAGATTCTTTTGAACCAAAAGGGAAAAAGCTCAATGAAAACTAGAATTTGTCTCTGTGGTATTTTGTGTACTTTAATTTCCTTTCTATTCAATTTTAGAAAAATTATAATACTTTAATCCTGTTTATGTAACCATTTTTATTTAAAAAAAAACATGTTTTAACCTCTTCATTACTAGACTCTCTTTATTGTAAGTATACATGTTCATAAGTGCAAAACAGAACTTGGATACTTATGTATGTTCACACATAAAGATATTAGTCTAATTCATATACTGTTGGCATTAGGCAACTAAAATATAAGCTGGTTAGAATTGGAGGGCTCAAAAGAGGCACATGAGTCCTATGTGCAGGCCCCTGCTATATCAATGTTTTGTTTTGTTTTTTATTAAATTTATCAGGGTGACATTGGTTAGTAAAATTATATAGGTTTCAAGTGTGCAATTCTATAGCATATCATCTGTATATTGCATTGTGTGTTTACTGCCCAGTTCCCCTCCATCACCATATATTTGATCCCCTTTACCTTTGCCTACCTCCCCTCCTTCCCCTTACCCTCTGGTAACCACTAAACTATTGTCTGTGACTATGGGTTTTTGCTTGTTTGCTTGTCTTGTTCATTTGTTGCTTTCAGTTTTATATCTCACGTACGAGTGAAATCATATGACTTTTGACTTTTTTTCTGTCTGATCTATTTCGCTTAGCATGATAATCTCAGGATCCACCCATGTTGTCGCAAATAGCAGTATTTTGTCTTTTCTTATGTCCAAGTAATATTCCATTGTATATATGTCTTATACATCTTAGCTGTGGAGGGCAGTGTCACTGGCCCTCATATGTGGGATCCGAACCGGGGCCCTCTGTCGTCCCAAGCCAGTTCTTAACCATCACACCACTCAGCCAGCCCGAGCTATATATATCGTTACAAATAAATATTTTCAGATTTTTGGGGTAGATATCCAGAAAGATTGCTGGGTCAAATGGTAATTCTATTCTTAATTTTTTTAAGGAACTTCTATACTGTTTCCATAGTGGCTATACCAGTTTATATTCCCACTAGCATTTTATGAGGGTTTCTTTTTCTCCACAGCCTCTCCAACACTTGTTATTACTTGTCTTGTTGATAACAGCCATTCTAACAAGTGTGAGCTGGTATTTCATTGTGGCTTTGATTTGCATTTCTAATAGCTAATGAAATTAAGCATCTTTTCATTTTTCTGTTGGCAGTTTTGTATGTCTTCTTGGGAGAAGTGTCTGTTCAGGTATTCTGCCCATTTTTTAATTGGATTGTTTTTGTTGTTGAGTTATATGGTTTTTCTATATGTTTTAGATATTAGCCCTTTATCGAAGGCGTTGTTTGCAAAAATCGTCTCCCATTCAATTGGTTGCCTCTTTGTTTTGTTG
Source organism: Hipposideros armiger (assembly GCF_001890085.2). Lineage (NCBI taxonomy): Eukaryota > Metazoa > Chordata > Mammalia > Chiroptera > Hipposideridae > Hipposideros > Hipposideros armiger. The sequence goes on from NW_017731569.1 coordinate 1,077,920, forward strand.
ATGGTTTCTTTTGCTGTGCAGAAGCTCTTTAGTTTGATATAGTCCCATACATTTATTTTGTTATGGCAATGTTTTAAAAAGCCTATATCATGCATGAGTTCAAATGCTTGAGAAGTGCAATCCTCTGATGAAAATTGTGGCTCCACCTATAGGCTCACTTCTATCCAAACACAGCAGAAATGAGAGATTCTCCCATGGGTCACAACTAAAGGATTAAATTTGGCATCCACTCAGTGTGGCTCGCCTTTAAGTCAATGCAGAATATCTATTCCACAAAAATCAGAAAGATAATTTAATTCCATCAAGCATCTGATAAAGTTTCCAAATATCTGAGAGTTGAGAGAAAATCTAAGAGATGACTAATTCTGGCTTCACTTAGCTCTTCCAAGTTTTTTCCTAAACCATCTTGCCTAGGACACCAACAGTCTGGTTGCCTACTTATTGGCTCTCTTCCATTTAGTTCAATGATCCACTCTGAATTCCCAGGCATCCAATCCCACTGGGATGCACCACAGATACCATTAGTCCTTCTCTTCAGTGATTAAGAAAAAAACATCACTTCCCGCAAACCCCAATCTAATTTTAACTTTTCCCCAGTGCTCTCCCTTGCACGTACGTGCACACACACACAAACTCTTCCTTCAAATGACTCAGCCTGCTGAGCTAATGGAGAGGTATGAAGAATCCTGGAAGGACTATATCTCATTATTAGCCCCATCTTCTGTTTCCCGTAGCAGCTCTGATCAGCAGGTCAACAGCTGCTGTCCTTGAAGTTAGTATCAGGGCTTGGTGGTTTCTCCCTTCTCCCAGCTTCTGTAGCTGTCTCTCTACAGCAGCTCTTGTCAATACACAGGGGCCCAGCTTGTTCATCTGTCTCTTGAGTTGGCTCCTCAACTATCATGTCAACACCATTATTACTCACAGTGCAGTGTATGTGCCAGTGGCGATTACATCAGTGTATATCTCTTCTACAGAATAAAACTATTTAAGATGTAATTGATCCTAGAGTTCTGTGACATGCAATCACACTTCCCAAAATTTCCAGAAAAATTCCACTGATGGCAAAGGAGAGAGGATGTGTGACCTCTGAGATTTTAAGGCTTAACATGAAGTTGCGTAGATTTATGAAATTTTACAGGCACCAACTTCTTTGATGTCTCTCATTTTAACCTAAAAATTTGTGGGATTTTAAAAATTTATTTCATAATACATTTATGTTTATTTTAATGGTAAATGTTTCTCTCCCCATCCCAACTCTTCAATCTTTTAGTAAAATGGACACTCCAGAAATAGATGTTCTATCTATCTTATTGTCTTACCTACCTAAGAAAAAGCTTTGCATTTCAGTCCAGACATGATGATAATGATGATGATAATAGTGATGATGAAGATGATAACATCTGTGATGACCACAAAAATGGCTGGTTTTTAATTGAGTGATTACCATGTCAGGAATTGTTCAGTGCCCTTGGCAAGCATTATCACATTTAATTCTTACAACAACCTTATCGGTAAGCACCCTTATTTTGTAGATGAGTTAAATGAGTCACAAAGGAGTTAAATAACTTGCCGCTTTTAGCTGGAAAGTTGAGGATTCACAATGTGAACCCCCACAATAGTGAAAACTATTGATTTCTTTTTCTTATTCTTCACTAAGGAAAGGGGCTAACAGTTTCCTACTGTGAATCCCAGTGAGGCTAGGTGCATAGAAATTCAGGAAGCACTCAAACCAACTAAGAGAGATAACCCAACAGTAAGAAGGCAACCAGTGTTACCAAAAGGGTGCTTAGGGACAGAACTGATGGCCAAAATAAACTTGTCTGTTAGATTCTTTCTCAACTCTCAGATATTTTGATTCCTTATCAAATGTTGTTTGGAAGTTATTTCATGAAATATATTTCTCTTTGTGGCAGCTGTAGAGCAGATATTTTTTAATGGTTACAACAAGAGCCATATGCTCTCGGGCACATGTGCCTTAGTAAGATTTAGTCACACTTCTGGATGGCCACTCAGGTCCCTTTTGTTTATGTCCTTAGGCATAACTCAGATCCTTTCAGGTCTTTACCTCTTTTATGTCTCCAAGGCAGCTTTTTCCCTTAAAGCTGTTCACTCTACTTTTATCAGCTTCCCCAGGCAATGGGTAAACTTCAAGTAACTAAGGAATTTGGCTAAAGCTGAGACAGATCTTTATATTATTCTCTCCAAGGAACACTGGGGTACCTGTGCAAATCAGGTCTCATGCCCCTCTATAATTCCCCAAGCTAGATGTGCAAACAAATTCTAATGGAGTAACTGGGTTATATTTAAATTACATTAATAATAAAAGACCTCCCTCTCTCAGGTCTCCTTGCTTCTTTACCTAGCCAAAACTTTCTTTGCAGACCCATTTTAAGGATGTATCCTCTCATTCTTTTTTTTTTATTGTTAGTTTCAGGTGTACAGAACAATGCAATAGTTACCCTTTTCACCCTCACAAAGTAACAACCCCCCTCTCCCCATCCACTGCCCTCCCACCCCCGATATCATGCTTATCTATTACAATTCCATTGAATCCGTTCCCGCACTCTACTCCGTGTCCCGAGGTTATATGTATATATAATTATAGTCGACATACAGTATTATTCAACATCAGTTTCAGAAATACAATGCGGTGGTCAGGCCTCTACATCAACTATGAAGTGGACTCCCCAAAAGGGCATTGGTCCATCTGGCCCCCTAAGAAATGCTTACAACATTATTGATTGTATTCCTCGGACTATCTTTTTCTATCCCTGAGGCCATATTGCAATTACCAATTTGTATTGTCTCATCCCTTCCCCTCTCCTTCATCCCCACCCCCTCCCAACTAACAACCCTCAGTTCTTCCTCTGTGTCTCTGAGACTATCTCCATCCACTATCCTCTCATTCTTAACAGGTCTCTACAAAAAGCATTCATTTGAGCAGCATGCCAGTGTCTTTTGTAAGGATTTGGTTGAAGCCATACGTCACTACTCAAGACTTTACATGAGAGTCAGTCCAGGAAAATTCAATTTTAAATTCCATTCCAAAAATATGTCATCTCTAAAGAAGAGTTTTGTATGCTTCACTCAGAAAACAGAAACTATGCAACATTTTCCTCTTTATATTAGTTACCAGGAACTTTGCACTCAATTTGATATCCAAACGCATAAGTTTATTTAAGGTTTGTGGTAGCATGTATTTGAATATTACAATTTGCTTCAACAGTTCTCATGCCTAGATGCACATTAGAACCTTGTTTCAAAAATTCTGGATGTCTGGGACAGAGTTTATCCCAGATCTAAGGTAGAGGCTAGGCATACAATATTTCAAATGCTCTCTGAGGCGATTCAAATGTGGAGGGAAAGTTGAAAAACATTTCTATAGATGCTCTAAATTTGTTGGGGCTCTTTTTGTTTTAATTCCAATTGTCTTATTTGTAGACTAACTTATTCACCATAACTCAAGTTCTTTTGAAAGAAAAGAATCACCATACATAAATACATAAACCATATTAAAATATTGAACAGGCCTACATCTAATAGTCTTTCTCAACCTTGGCTGCCCATCAGCTTACTTGTGGAGCTGATAAAAATTCTGGTGTCCAGACCATACCCCAACCAATTAAAGCATAATATCTGAAGAAAATACTGAGTAACTGATCATTTTTAAAGCTCCTCAGGTAATTTGACTGTGCACCAAGGTTGAAAATAACCAGTTTATACTCTCTCTTCACCCTTATCCATATGTTAAAACATGCATTATTTATAGGCAAAATTGTTAAACAAGTCAAACTTATGTTTTGTTTCCAACCTAAGCTTTTGGTGGCCTTTTTCTCCCTTAGCTGTCTAGCACCTGTGTCAGGTGTTTTGGCCCTTTAAGCCTGCCCTAGGGCACTTGCCCACCTCACCCTGGATCTCCCCTTTTTTCATTGAGTGTGTTCCAAACCCCTAGAAACTGTGTGTTCTCCCAATCTATCAAGGTCTGATTAGCTAAGTGCAGTGATGCTCACATACAGTGAGAACCTGCTTGTTCAAATAAATTAAAAATGACAATACATCTTATCCTACTTCTCTTTTTACTGTACTTTTATTTTCCCACACTTTTAACCCCTCCTGATACCTTCTTAGAGAGGTTCTGGGACATCTCTTTTAGCTAACTAAAGCTTTAATTGTCTGACCAATTTTACGATTGAACTCATTTGTTGACATTTAAATCATTTACTCAAATTTTCTAATTTCTTGATAGCTGAATATCAAATTCATATTAAGAATTATCAATATTGTCTGACATTCCAAAACTAGCATTGACCCAATTGCATAATATTTCTTTGAAATTTCTAACTGCTGCAAAACATCTACTTTAAACAATCAATTGCTCTCCAAACTCTACCATCTCACTATGCAGTAATTTGCCATTGCTCTTATAGAAATGAAGCAAGATTAGTGTTTGCCTGGCAATGGAAAAGGGGTGGGAGCAAGAGGAAAGTGGATATGGCTATAGAAGAGGAACATGAAAGATCTCTTTGGTGATGGAAATTTTTGAGATCTTGACTTTATCAATGTCAATGTCTGATTGCAGTGTTGCTCTGTGGTGTTGCAAGATGTTACCATTGGGGAAACTGTGTAAAAAAATACACAAGGTTCTCTCTGTATTATTTCTCACAAACACATGTGACTCTACAATCATCTTAAAATGAGAAGTTTAAAAAACTCATCCTTATGGCTTAGAAGTCTCTATATGAACTAACACCATCTTATCCATAGCCTCACTGGGGCCTCTCTTCCGCTTCACTCTCTGTGCACCCAATGTGCATTTTGTCTCAAGGAAATTGCACATATTCCCCGTACTAAGTGAGGGCACAAAATGCACCTACCTCCTTCGCTCTCATGTATCATCCAGCTCTCCATTTCGGTGTCATTTATTTAAGGAAGTGAGGTATTTCCCCATACCAAGGATAACTAAATCAGCAGGATTGCCAGCATCAACTACACTGGGCCTAGGGCTAGCCTTTTCAAGATAACATAGGACCCAGATCTGGGTCTAGAATGTCATTCTAGGCCTATGACCCCCACATGGTAATTTTTCCCTCTGGGATTCATATTTCTGCTTCTCACATTTCAGCCATTATTTCTTTTTGAATATTTTTCCTGCTACCTTCTCACTCTTCTCTCTTTTTGGTACTCTTATTATATGTATGTTGGTATGCTGAATAGTGACTCATATTCTTCTGAGAGTGTTTATTTTTCTTCATTATTTTTATCTGTATTCTTCAGATTGCGTAATCTCTATTGATCTATCTTCAAGTTATTTGATTCTTTCTTCTGCCACTTCAAATCTACTATTGAGCCTCTCTAATGAAGTTTTTATTTCAGGTATTGTACTTTTCAAAATCAGGATTTTCATTTGGTTCTTTTTTTAAGATAATAATTTCTATCTCTTTATTTATAGTCTTTGTTTAAATATGAGATACAGTTGTCATATCTTCCTTTATGTCTTCCTTTATGTCTTTGATTCTTTGGCCATTTCTATAGTGGCTGCCTTGAAGATTTTGTCTTTTAAAGTCCAACATCTGAGCCCTCTCACAGGCAATTTCTGTTGCTTGCTTTTTTCCCCTGTATATGGGCATTTTAGATAATATATTGTAACAAATGTAGGTACTGATTCCCTCTAGGCAGTATTATTATTACTGTTTGTTTATTTGTTAAATGTTGTGGTTGTAGTATTTTAGTGAAGTCTCTTTTCCCCACAGTCTGAAGCCCCTGATATTGCCCCTCAGAAAGCATTTCCCTGCACATGGCATAGTCACACTAGGATGACAGTAATTTTAACTGGGCTCTTTTTGACTGTCTCTGCCCCCCTCACCTCACCCCCGCCCCATCAATTTGTTAAGTTGTCTGCCTCTCTTAGTATCACAACCAGCTGTTGGGCTCCACTAATTGCTGACTGATTGCTCTGTTGTTTAGACTCTGCCATAGCCTGACTCAATTAAATTTAGGCCAATTTGCAAAGGTAGTTTTTGAGGTCAGTCTTTGAAGTTTGTCCTGGCCTCAGGAGAGCTCTTTTTATCTCTTTCTCTGGTTCTCCCTCATAAAGTAGCTACACTCCCCATACACTGTTACAACAAAATTGATTCCTTTGGCAAGATTGTCGGTGCTCTTTGTTCCATGGACTGCTTCCTCATCTTATTAGACAACATTTCTGAGCCACTGCACCAGAACTGGAAGTTAGGGTGGTGCTTGTTGCTCTCAGAGCGACACCTCTGTTTTAGGTTCAGGGCTCTAGGCACAGACTGCAGCCTCTGGTCGCCTCAGATTCTCTCTCCTATGAGCAAGCTGAGGCAAAGGGGATGGGAGCCCAGTGTTCTCAGCTTGCCACCCCCAATGCAGGTTGAACAGAGGAAAGTGAGCTTCCAACCTCTTAGCGACACCCACTTAGAATTCCCCCCTCTGCAACACAGAGCTGGGGGGCAGGGGGGAGTGATAAAAAATGTTGATGTCCTGTCCCTCCTGAGGGAGCTACTGTAACCCTTGACTGGAAGCTTGTGCATGTGTGTAGAAGGAACTCTGTATTTTTGGCCACACCCATCCAGAGTAGAGCTTCTATCATCATGAGCTGGCATGGAGGGGAGAAGAAACAGGTCATAACTCAAGTGTCACAGACTCACTGTTCACCCTGAGATAGTAGATTTCTTTACATAAATGTTTATTCATTGTCTGTATGACCTTACAACAATTTCCAGACTTGCTCTTTGCTTTTTTCCTGTTAATTTTCCCTTGGTTGTATTTCAAGGGAACCAGAATTGCTATTCTGGAAGCAATTCCCTGTAGGGCCATCTTGAGTCATTAGATAGGTTCTGGAGTGATTCTCAGAAGAGAAAGGCTGAGGTTCTTGATCTTTTTCCTTCTGAAGTTTCTTAGACCTGTATGTAAATCTCCAGTACTTTGATACAATGAGAAGAAATAGCCTTTGTCAAACCCAAAGTAGGTATACTTTTCTGTCCTTCTCATAGGACAATAACTATGTACTCTCGTTGTAGCTACATAACCAAAAAATTATATTCTCTCTATAACAAAGAAACTTAGGAAGTAACATGAGATTTATATCACAAGAAATAAAACTGGCAAGCAATAATTAAACTGCAGTTTTTCTTGCTTTATTTTTTTCCATATTCCACATTATCAGTCCTGCAACAATATCTGACCTACTACATTGGTTTAATGCAGTCTTCCTATATATAGAATGTAAGCTCTACAGGGGTAGGAACCATTTGGTCCCTAGCTCTTATCATAGAATATTATATGTATGTACAATAAATACTAATTGAATGATCAAACATTGGTAGTAAGAATTGGTATCCACACCGATACACTTGAATATTTGGGGGGATATTGACAACCCTCTTAGGGAATATTTAATTTGAAAGTAGCTTAAAGAGTAGGCCATCCCTAAAAATGAATGCAACCTAAAGCATCTTTCAGGAGTCTGACCTGCTATGTCTCTATTTCTACATTGTCTTCCCCCCTGCTCCATCCCGCCTCTCCCCCACCCCCCAAGTAAAGTCAGACAACAATTAATATCAAGGTTCATCTTGAAAAGGAAACAATATCCCATAATAGAAGTTTGGGAAGGAAAAGAAAAACTTATCCATTTGCTTTAGTGACAGTATAAACCATATGGCTTGATAGTGCATTTGACAAACTCAACGATTGTTAAATTACCTTCTAGCTGAACCAATTTGTTTGCATCATGAGCTCCCTTCTTGATCCATGTCTCAGGACCCTGAGCCTTGGATTAATCTGAAGTTCCAAGATCAAGATAATTACAAGATTGGCTGTGCCTGAATGCTACTTGCCATTCCTCCTCAGAGCCACTTATTCAGCTTTTATTCCACCTGATTGATTTGGGAACAAATAGCCCCATTCTGAGGCAGGGGCTGACGCACAAGGTTATCAACACCAAGCCTGGGTTTCACAATCACTGTACTTGTCTTCTGAGAAGAGTAGTATGGATGTTTGTTTAGGAATGATTCCACTCCTTTCTCAACATTCAGACTCAGCCCAAGTCCCTAGAATGCTCATGACACATCCCAGAAAAAATATGCATCATCTCCAGGGTTATTTTTATGTGGTTATATTTCTTAGCATCTGAAATGTTGGAATTGGAAACCCTAAAAGAAAGTAATGAATATTAAAATATCAAACAAGCAACATCATCTGTGGTATATACTTTTATTATTAATTTGTTAGCTTTTAAAAATGTTGATTTTCCCCACTTAAGAAAAAAGAAAGTGCAAATCTAGGCTAGTATCCTACCTACTTAATAAAATGAGAGAAAAGAATGAAATATTTAAAGTTAAATTGTAAAAATGGGAAAGAGTGACAGAGATCACAATCCAGACACACCTGCTGTGAAATTCCTGGTGTGATGCTCAAAATAGCGACTAAAAGGGTCATCTTTCCCAAAAGATCACTAATCCTGTTTCACTATTGTGAGATATTTTACATTGCTTTGATTTCTACTCTTATACCAAAGCTACCTATATGATACAGAAATAGTCTGTTACTGTAATAATTTCAGTCAAATTCATCAAGTGGTATGACAGAACTAGATGCAAAAACAAATGACTTGCCAAAATACCAATTCAAAATTTACAGAAGCATTAATAATATCACCAGTTAATGTTCATAACCAGTTCGTAACAAAAAAAGATGAATTTAAAAATACATAAATAAGCTTGCTGTCTATAAAGATTTTTGCTATGAGGAAGGTACAATAAAACTGACATATCTATTTTGGAAACACCACCAATCACAGAGAGGCTGCAAATTACTTCCAAGGAAAATAACCAGCAAAATAATTCTATCATCTAAAATAGTGTCTTCATCTCATCTTTTTAGGATTATTCTGGCATTTACTAACTCTATTTTTTTTTATTGCTTCCATTTCTTTCAGTTCTAAAGTACTAAACAATATTTTCTAAATTGATCCTTCCAATAAATTTTCTGAGGCAATCAACAAATGACCAAAAAATTAAATATTGCTGAAAATTACATTACAAAAACTTGCTGTGGAGAACCTAAACTATCTGTCACCACACAGCATACTGTTTACATCAAGATAACTTTACAATTCTACCGCCTGCTCTAACAAGACTTTACTATTCCTGTAAACTCTTGCCCAGGAAGATGAAGTTGCAAATAACTTAATTGCTTTCTGGAGTAAGTTTTCCAAAATCTATTGGCTCCAATAACAGACTATTCAGCTAGCCCTCTTCAGTAATATTTTTAGGGATTCATGGATTCAGTAATAGGCACTGTAAAGTTTAAATAACCCTACTTTATATTACAAAATCAATGATATTAATTATGTCCATTATTCTCATTTATGCACTACATTTATAATTATCATTGTCTAGTAAGTGATATTGGACTAGTTATTGGTCCAAGTATACTTATTGGACTAAGTAGACAAATTTAACATAAAAACTTAAAAAATACTACATGACAAAATCATCTAATTACTTTTTATAGGTTATAAGGTATTCCATAAAACCATTGGAAGCTCTTCGTTGTTTCAGCCTGGAGTTGTTTTATCTACTATTCTTCTAACTTTTCTTATAACTCTATTAAGAAATCTGCAACTTCCCTAACTTGATTAACTTACCACAGTGAGCAAAAGTCCCTGTGCTTTCAGAAAGTATACAGGGTATGGGACTCACTTCATAATGTAATTCACAGCCTAGTTAAAATCTTCTAGACATTTTCTGATGTAATATAAATAGAGCAAGGCTTTTTTTCCAAAACCAAATGCCAAAGACTTAACTAGATACATTTATTCCACATGGTTGATCTGTCACGTAACTTTATTCTGAAATCACCTCAATTTCTATTAAGCCATTCCTGGAATATAACTTGTTGATTGGTATTGAAGCATGCCAACGGCAATTTATGTATTTACGTATAGGAGACTGATAGAGCAGTTCCTTTTCCTGGGACTAAAGTTTGAGAGACTACTAAAATAATTCCCTGTATTCTCATCCATGTTCTAAACCATTTGAGAGATGCAAGTTATGAAACCCAAAATATCAGCTTTATGACTGCGAAAGCTCTTGGAAAATGGAGCTTTAGGTCTCTTAGCCCAGTGGACTTCACTGGCAGTGCAGATAAATGGCAGCCCTCTCATTTTTAGTGCTTACCCCTATAAAGCCTCTAAGGCAAAAGCTGCTGATTCTCAACAGCACCAGGAAAAAGGGGTTGAGTTATGCTCCTTCTAAATTTTGTCCAATTTTTCTTCCAGTTGCCCCAGTCAAATAAGTCACTTGCCCTCCCTTTGTGATGCCTGAGTGAAGGATGGAGAAGACAGGAGGGTTTATTCCCTGTGGAAAACACCCCTATGCAAACATAAAGCCCAGGGAAACAAGTTTGTGCCTCAGCACACAGCACCTACATAGTAGGACTGGAGGAGTGACAATGGGTAACTGCTACTTATTGTTCTACACACTATTTCCCCTGCTGTTTGGGGGACATGCCTAAGATCTCCATTGTCATATGTAGACTTAAGTAAGTTAATATATCTCCAGAAATTTCCTGTTCACTCAAAAATACATGTTAAAAGATAATTTTTAAAGGGTAACATCATAACTCTTATACAGAGATAAACAAAAAAGGTGTCAAAGAATTTCTTTAGTTCATTAATAAGTGAGGGAACCAGTAAGATGTTGCAACCAATTCAAAAAAACACATACACATCTGTAGGCAATCAGGAAGGCTAAAATGAATGTACAAATATCGATAGATTCAAAATTGGTTTATAGCCACAGGAAAATAACAAATTGCTTTCCCATTGATAAAATATATTTGCATTTCTAAGGACAAAATATGCAATTTAGATTGTAAATTTGCTTAAAGACAATGAAAGACATAGATAATCCTGAAGACTGCACAAGACAGGATTTTTTTTGTACATTTTACCCAGCAATTTTTTTGTACATTTTAAAATCTTCCATAATATTCCTTGACATAGCCTATGAATGAGAAAATTAGTACACTGTTGTTTCTTAATCTACATTATCACATTAGCATATACGATATCACAATAAAAATATGTAAGAACTCCCATCATTTTTTATAAACCACCATGGCCTCCGCATTTACTCTGGATTCAGGTTGTCAGTATCTTACTACAATAGTATCAGTTGAGTGTATTCTGTGACCTGGGGGAAAGAGGATGGGCTGCATGTGGTATTTCTCCCTGTCTCTTATCTCCCCAAAAGGAATTCTAGGAGAGATTATCTGGCTCTTCATCTGCTCTCTTCCAAGACAGTCCTGAAGTCATTAACTTTATTTCCTGAGTCCTCCAGGGCTTGGTACTCAAAACCAAACTTTTACTACTCAGAAAAATCTATCCAAAAGCCCAGTTATTACAAATCAAAAGCCTTGGTGGTCAAAATTGTTTTCTTTACTTTTAGTTCCAATTGCTATTTTAAAACTGAAGTGATTAATCCCAGCTACTACTTTCTCTTGTCATCTCTGCTACAATACTTATAATGCATCCCAAGGCAATGGATACCTCTGTCAGAAAAGGAAGGCGTTTATGTACAAGGAAGTATAAGACTTTATCCTAAGTGCAAAATTGACGTTAAATGATATATCCCACTTGAAAATCTATAAAAAGCACTCTTTTTTGAGACATAAAATCTAAGCCAAAAATATTTAGAACATGAACAATAAATGTACAAGATATTGAAACAATTGCAGAGGGAATAAACACTGTGGTAATAATTTTTTTTAAAAACCTGAAATAAAATCTATGCACTTGTTAATTCTTGTGATGAGTATTATAGATACTCTTCTATAATAGAGTAGGTCTGTTAACATAAAAGTGATAATTTATAGATTCAGATAGATGTCGACTATATTAGTCTGCTACATTGCCAGAAAGAGAAAATCATTTGATTCCTCTCTGAAATATATAATTTCCAGGCTAGTCTTTTTTTCTTTTGAAATGGTTTTGTTTGGAGACCCTACCTGAATTTACTGTGTTGATGTTAGTAGACTAGGATTTGATTCCTAATATCACTGATCAGCTGTTACTCACAGTGGTAACTGCTGTGATTTACAAAAACTTTTCAGAGTTTGAATTGCCATGATATCTAAGGCAGTCTGGGCTGTTAAGGTAAAACAGGAAAATGGAGTTTACAGTTTGAGGGAAGCAACAGCTGTTGGATATCTGGGAACGGGAATTGAGGACAAAACACAAACTTCTGTTGATCGTACATGCAAGCAAAAGAGATAAATGACAGCGAAATGACTCACTTCATTCTTAAGTAAACTTTGTAGCTGTGGCTCCTCTATTACTGTGTTAAATATTTAAATTTATCTGTAATTAGAGCCAAAGACTAGACAGCAAAACTGATTTTTTTTTAGTGTGCTGCTGAGAAGACATTAAATACTTCCTTCCAAAAATAACGTTGTTAATTGCTTTAGTAAGACATGGATCTGGCAGCAGATCCCTTACAAATAAATATGGCAGAGATCAAATCACCTAATTATTTTAGACAAGCTAGAATGCGTTTCAATGGGCCAAAACTGTAAAACTGTTGGAGGCGCCCCATAGTTTTATTGGGGGAGATTAAGTTACTTTGCTTATTTTTTTTTTTGCTGTTAATAATAGTATTTGTATGTACTTACATAAGACTTGGAACTATACACAATGTATGATCAAAGAACTCTCAATTTTAAATCAAAAAGAAAAATAAAGCAGTTATGATTAAATACCTTCAAAATGTTTTCATTTTTTAATTTTTGTATTAGCTTTCTTCATTCTTCATTCAACCTTGAAACTCTTTAAGCAAGAGAAAGATGAACATGAAAAAGGAAGGTGGTTGATGAGTAGTAGACCAATTGGTGTCATGGTTGTAAGCAACAGAAACTGACTTTAGCTAATTAAGCAAAAAAAGGGAAATTATTGGAAGCATATGAGTAGAATGGTAAGTAAAGTTTAAAATCCAAGATTTGGGAAGGACAGGAATGAGACAAAAACTAATGGCCACATTCTTCTGGTTGGAATAAATCAGTTCCAATGATTTTCTATCCTTTCATCACTGTTGTGTGGTTACAAATATCAGAGTTAGAGAGTTTGACCAACCTAGTTTGAGTTAGCCTGTCCCTTAGCTAAAGAGGTCCAGGTAGATTGTCACCCACCAAGACTGAACCTTGAGAGAATGAGAATGAGGAGAAGGAAACAATGCAAAAAGAAGTGAGAGTAAGAAACAAATAACAATAAGCCTGAGCAAAATCAAGTAGTGAATTATTTGAACATTGTACACATCCACTAAATTAAAGCAAACTTTTTGAGGCCTTCACTTTTTTCTTGGCAGAATGAGGATAGCGAGTGAGGCTGGTGAGAATGAACAGAGGATAGGAAGAGGCTGATATTTCTCAGGAAGCACATCAGTAAACCATTTTTTCAGAATTTTTGAATAGAGATATGAATAAAAGATATATGTTCTCACTGAAAATTCTGTCTGGAAATTGACTGATGTGTGATGAATACAAGAGTAATTTGTAAAATCAGTCTTAATTATAAACTATTTTTTAAAGGAAAGCATTTCTGTTTTGTTCATTTAAACACAGTAATTGAGTGAAATGCAAACAAATTTGGAGTTCCTAGAACTCTGCTGTTTCTAAAACTCTAATTTTAATAGATCACTTAATAATATACAAATAAATTATACTGAACATACCTATTCTCTTAAAAAGCTTCTCGGGCCGGCCGAGTGGCGTGATGGTTAAGAACTCACTTGGGATGCCAGAGGGCCCCGGTTCGGATCCCATGTATAAGGGCCAGTGACACTACCCTCTACAGCTAAGATGCTGAACAACAGCTCAACCTGGAGCTGGGCTGCCATGAGTCGCCGGCGATGGCACAGGCTGCAGCCTCTGCTGCAGTGGGTTGCCATGGGCTACCGTGTGTAGCCAGCAGCCACCGTGAGCGGCCAGCAGCCACCGTGAGCGGCCATCAAGAAGCCGGCGACTGATCTGCCTCGCCCGGGAGGAGCGCAATGATGGTGCCAACTTGGGCCAGTGAAGCAACATCCTCCACAGCTAGTCTGATGAACAAAAGGACAGCAACTTGTCTGTTCCCCTTCCCCCAATTCCCCAGCACTGTTTCCATTCCTCAATTCCCCAATAAAAATCTTAAAAAAAAAAAAAAAAGCTTCTATCAGCATTTTTCATTGCATTATTTATTCACTTTTTTAAGTATCTGGCAAAGGTAAATTCCAGCTCAACCTAGATTAGATTTGCATGCCATTATAATTAGTAGAGTCCAAGTTCAAAAGGTTTATGTTATCTTAATATATTAAAAATGCTGAAGTTACATTAAAATCTTTGTTTCTTTTAACATAGATTTTAAATATTTTAGAAGCAATTCCAAATATTTGTTTCTTTTCAAAAATTTAGCTTCAAATATTTGGATCTTAAAAAGAAAGTTTTATGAACACAGAACCAGAATAATAATAAGACATGAAATGAAAAGAAAAATTATTTCGAAGGAGCTCATATAACTAATGTCATTTAAATAGGAGCCACTTCAACAAAGGATGTTGGATATTATAGGCAAGCTAAAGGAATAGAAATTGCAAGTGACTGCCTGGTAATTACTCACTCCTTTTACTTCTAGTTATGTAGCCTTACTAAGTCACTTACTCCACTGAGCCTCAGTTTACTTACCAGTAAAATAAGAATAATAAAATTACTTACCTCATAGGGTTGTGATGAGTAAATAAGTAAATGTAAAGTGTATGTATGATGCCTAGCACATAGTAAGCATTGGATAGTAATTAAAATTACAACTGTGACAACATGTAAATGAAGATCTTTAGTCTGGACAAAAAGAATAAAGAAATGACATCACTCCAGATATGAGATAAAGATATTCCAAACTATGGAACTACAAGGTATGATCAAACAATACGGCAAATGTTTAAATAAAAAAACTTGATTACAGTAAAAAACACATTGCTGTTAATCCTCCTCAAAATACTCCTCCTTACTTCGAACACACTTATCCCATCATTCTTGCCACTTTCTGAAGCAGTTCTAAAAGTCCTCTTTCGTGAGTGTCCTTAGTTGCACTGTCATGGCTGCCTCGATGTCCTGAATCATTTTGATTTTGAAGAAGAGCCACAAGTCGCACGGTGCCATATCCGGTGAATAAGGTGAATGAGGACACACTGTAATATTTTTATTTGACAGAAATTATATACCAGGAGTGATGTGTGACACGGAGCGTTGTCATGATGGAGGGTGATTACAGCACACTTTAAAACACACCTTCTCTCAACCATAGCTCACACCCGACTGACTGCACCGAACAAGTTGAAACTTGTCACACACTGTTACTAAGGTTTGATGAGCCACTTCTCATACTGAAGATCCCTGCCTTTCTGTTGGATGGCACTTGGCAGCAGCGTTCACCGTATTTTACAATCACACCAGAAAGGCTCCATGTCACACATCACTTCTGGTACAGCAATTTCTGTCAAATAAAAACATTACAGTGTGTCCTTGTGGGGCCCAGGTGTTAGGGCCTCTCAGTTAGGAGATGTTTACAGGCTTTGGAGACCAGCCTGCCCCTCCCCCTTGGGTGGGACAAGGGGAAGAAAAACAACTTGTTGATGTACATTTCAGGGTGTTGATTGCTTATTGATGTAAGTTTCCTTCGTGCGCATGTGTGCTGACACCATGCATCTGTTTGCATGAGGGTATAAAACCCTGTTTCCATTTTGGAGCTCTCTCTCTCTCTGGCCCCAGTCTCGGATGAATAAAGAGCTGTTGCTGTGTTTATGGCACACAGTCTGCCTCGTGCCTTCTTTCAGCTGGGCATCTCACCACTGAGACGGCCCCTGATTGGCACTCTCGGACCCGACAGTCTTCATCCACCGGATCTGGTACCATGTGACTTCTGGCTCTTACCCAAAGTCAAAATGACCATGAAAGGTAAATGTTTTGAATTGATTCAGGACATCGAGGCAGCCACGAGAGCACAACTAAAGACACTCAGGAAAGAGGACTTCCAGAGCTGATTCAGAAAGTGGCAAGAACAATGGGATGGGTGTGTTCGAAGCAAGGGGGAGTATTCTGTGGGGTATTAATGGCAGTGTATCTTTTACTGTAATAATTTTTTTATTTAAACATTCACTTTATTTTTTTATCACACCCCATATATTTCTTATAACTAGTCAATTAATATCCTGTCATTGAGCTTATATAAAATAAAGCCTAAGCATACCAAAGCCTCAGCGTAAACTTCCCACCCAGTTCTCCTAATCTTGAACCCAGCAGATGATGCTAAAATAAACAATGATGGCAGTGACAGGCCTTTCTCTGTGTAGCATGACTATTTCCATTTAATCATCTAAATGTGGTTATATGAATTGCTTCTGATGGGAACTGAAAACCCCTTCATATTCATTCTATCCATACTCAGCAACTGTGCTGTGCTTCTCTAATAATGAATCCTGTCTTCATTCTCATTCCTAATTGCTATCTCTTTGAAAACTTTCAGCTTCAAAGGCACTGCAGAGAGTAGCCCCAACACCAAATACTCTGCTCAAAAGCAATAACCACAAATAAGTGTTCTGCCTTGGTGGGCAGCTAATTAGCTACTTGGGTGTCAGCTATTTGTTGAACCAGGCATTGCAGGCCCCAGCTATCCATTAGGTGCCCTGGGCTCAGTGCCTGGGGCCAATGAACTTGCCAGGGCCTATAAAAATGAGATCTAAAAAAAACTCGAAACAAACAAACCAAAGTTTAAGAAAATGCCAATTTCTCTTCAATTGCTATTTCTATTTAATTGTTTGAGTAAATTTATATGCATAAAAATTTCATTATAGTTGCAAAAACTTGCAAATTAGGCTTTTGTGCTTCACTATTTTGTGTAACTTTCTGTCAATTCACAGTGATTGTCAAGAATATCAGTCAATCATAAATGCATTATTTATAACCCGGTAATTTTAAACTCTGTAAAAATTTTTTACAACAAAAATAATCATTTCAGTGTGGGGTATGTATGCATTGAAATGCATATGCAGTGGTATGGCAAGGTGACTCCAAAGTGCTTATTAACCACTCATGACTGTTCCTTCTGGCTTGTAGGCTTTGGGAATACAAGAACGAGATATCTCCTATCACCCCTCCCCCCAAACTGCCACCAAGTCTAACAAAAGACACTGAAAAAGAAACATGAAACAATTCACAACAGAGATAAGTACAGGTCCTTTGGCTGTGCATGAGAACTAGGTACACACACACACACACACACACACACACACACACACACACACACTGGAGGGTGATGGAAACAGAAGGCATGACCCTCAAGTGACACCATCATTGAGCTATCAATCACAATTTTGAAAAACTAAATTTCAGTCTAGTGTGGGAATATTAAATTGATATTAGCATGAATGTGAGTTAAGTATGATTATGATATAGCATAAAGCAGGGGTTCTCCATGTTGGTTCCTCACCCCAAAATGCGTGAATGATGACCCTCTTGTATTTTACTCTTTCATCACTTAATGTGTATTGAATACCTACTATGTGAAGCAAGCCTGTTCTAGGTACTGGGAATACCTATTTGACACTTTCCTATGATTCTGAGGACAGTCCTGAAAATTTTGGAGAATAAAGATAATAGATTTGCAGACTACTTTTTAAAATACGATATTCCCAAAGCCATGGATTAGTAACTTGTTCTCTAAAGGTTGCAAACATAGATTAAAATCAACTGTAAATTGTGTTCAAGTTCTAGATCTCCATTCAGGAAAACAAGAGAAAGCTAGTGAGTATTAGTATTAATAACTTTTTAATTGTAAATAATTTTCAAAAATCTGTACTAAGCTTTTATTAGCAACACCAAACCCCAGGACACTTTTTCCTACTGCTCTCAATTACAAGAATGATAACTATTAAATCAGCAAAGAATGTTGACAGATAATTAGGCTAAGAGGAGGAAGGCACAGATCTGTTCAGTCCCTAGGTCAGTGGCCATTTGAGTCTTAAGTGTTCCTAAGGACTAAGCAATACTCAGTCCTCATGGGCAGCATGAAGCGTAGGGAGGGTTACACTGGGAAGGAAAGAAAGGGAGCGAGAAAGCCATAGAAGAAGGGAAGACAAGATATAGAGAAAGGGAAGGAGGAGAGGAAGAAGAGAAAAAGACAGAAAGGAAAGAGACAACCAAGAAAGAGGTGCAGATATTAGAGCATTGAGAACTTGGTGGTTCTGAAGTTTACCCCCTCCACCATGCCCCACCTCTTCCATCTACTGCTAAATTTTGCATTTTGGAACCAATGGCAAAAACTAGTAAATGCTACCTTCCCCCTCCAAGTTTTTGTAGATGATGTGAGAATAAATAAGGTGATAGACATCTAAGCAAA
The DNA here is from genome assembly GCF_001890085.2 of Hipposideros armiger. Lineage (NCBI taxonomy): Eukaryota > Metazoa > Chordata > Mammalia > Chiroptera > Hipposideridae > Hipposideros > Hipposideros armiger. The sequence continues at coordinate 1,096,362 of NW_017731569.1, forward strand.
CTGAATTCCTGGTCTAAGTTAAATAGAAAGCCTTTTTTTCTCTCACCTTTCTCTTTCCATGTATTTAAAAGATGGGTAAAAGTGTTTGTCATCTGTGGGGTTTGGGAGTGAGTGCCATTTGATATGACGAGTTGTATCTTTGAACCTGGCAATCCTCATGGATAGTGTGGTTTTACGGAGCAGTGCTTGGCAGTCAGAAAGCAAATGCATTGTTAATCAGAACAATAGGTATTACTAATCCCCTGAATAAATTAGCATTAGATTCACTATTCTAAATGGAAATAAATTAATGGGATATTTACTGTATTTGGCTTGGAAAGATGTAGCTGAAAATGAATCTTCAACTGGCAAAAGAAGGAGATTCTGTCCGGGTTTCTTTTTCAATGTTCCAGAGGTGTTTTGAGATCATAAAGCATTTTTGTAATAATATGACTTTATTAACCTCCAAAAAAAGTGTAAGGTGAACCAGGAGGGATGTTATGTAGGATAAAACATTAATAATATATTCTGCAAAGAAACAGATGCAAAAGAAGCCAAGAAGCCAGTCAAAACTAATTATTTAGTAGGCAAACCATCAAAACTGAGTTGAAAGATGTATTCCACACATGAGTTTGCATTTGTGCCTGGATCCCTGGAGCCCAAAAGGATCATCGCATTACTCTGCTGGCAGATGCATCCAAAAAACTGGCCATGTTGTGTCTTGTCATCACAATGCTTCTTTCTGTTAAATGGTTAAAAATGTTGGACAAGCACATTACAAAGCTATCCAAGGAAACACTTCTCTTCCAGGGATTAGAGTCTTGAAGCTGACCATTAACACTGGCCTTTGCAGTGATTCAGCCCACATTAGCAAAAAAGGAAAAAAGCTTCTTACAGACACACTGGACTCTTACGGAGCCTCTGAAGGGAACAGTGAGTGCTTTGTGCTTTGTTACTGCTTCTTCACGCATGATTAATGGAGGTTTAACTGAGGCAAAAAGGATCTTCCCTTGTCCCCAGCAATTTTTTTTTCTAACAACTATTTCCTATCTTTATCATATTAAGACAGTAGTCTAATCAGATTGCAATGAGACTGATGATTCCTAATTAAATGGAAAGAAATCATCTAACAAAATGGTCTTTTTCTCATCTATGCACACCAACCAAAACAAAAAGCCTTTGCCAAGTTACTGCCAGAAAAAGAATACTCAAAACCATAGAAAATAGGACTTTGGCTCCAGATGAATTTTTCTCGACTTAAGAGGGCAACAAGACAAGGATAGATTCTTAGAGCAGCTCTCCTTTTCAATGAGTATTTGTTACCATGGAGTAGCTTGACTCACTACCAGTGCTTGCAAAGAGCAAACTTAATGCAAAATCATCAATTTTAATTTTTCCCAATATTTGACAATTATCTCACCGACATTTAATTCAGTATAATTTTTAAAATCACTCTCCTTTGTGGTGTTTTTCTAATACCTGAACTTATTTTCTACAGATAATCTCTTTCTTTTCACATTTTCTCAGTTTAAATATTTGATTATGTTATCTAATTACAATAACAAGTACATCTAGAATAAACAATTCAAGGAACTTGCACAACTAACATACAAATTTCTTAAATATGACATAAAAAACAAGAACTATTTAAAAATATTGATAAATTCAACTTTAAAACCTTACAGTCTTTAAATGACACTATTAAGAAAATAAAAAGATAAGCCACAGACTGGAAGAAAATATTTACAAATTATATATCTGAGAAACCATTTGTATCCAGAATATATAAAGAACATTTACAACTCAATAATTAAAAGACAAGAATCCAATTAAAACATAGGCAAACTTTTAAATGGTTATTTCACCAAAAAAAGTATACCCCAAGGTTTAAGAGGTACATGAAAAAATATAATTTATTAATATTCCTTTTTCATGAATGAAAAAAAACTGAATCAGATAGAGGTTAAATTATTTACCCAAAGCATATAGTAAGTAATTAGTAGAGCCAGGACCCAGCCAGCCTGACCTCAGATTCCCATTTCTAAAGTACTGCACATATACTGTCTCCCAATAAAATAGCCCCCTGACTTGTAAAGTTTAATGAGATATTTTCTTATACTCCTGATATAAGGTTCCCGATACCCTATATATTTAACTGTATGAAATTCCTGAGGGTGGACCATTCATGACCTCAGAAATGGCAGTTGCATGTGGTTCAATCATCACTTTATTTTTTTTTAAGCTTCTGAAACAAGGGCCCACAGTCAAATACATGCTATTTTAGATTCAAAAACATTCTCATAAACAGATTCATGCATTATCTTCCTATTAGTACCAATTCCATAAAGCCTTTAGGCTCTTTAAACAGCAACTGCAAATGGTCCAATCTATTCAAATATGTTACCACCACCATTGCTGTTTGCACAACCTGCTATTTTTCATGTCTTGGCATTTTCTCCTTTTAGATTTCATTAGTATTTCTGAAGACATCTGCTTTGCCTCTTTTCATTGTTTTCAACAAAGTGGATGGGTGATTACTAACCAGAGGCAATGAAGACTATACCATTAAAGGTCTTCATTTTCAATGATGTAGTATTTGATTACCATTGTTTCTTGAAAACGTTAGATGTTACTTTAATAAGCATAAAGCTCCACACTTATCCTTCTCTTATTTCTGGATCTGTTTTTGGGAACTTCTAGATTCACGGTAAGTAAACGAGTCTATTTTGTTATGTTCTTCCACAGATACATAGAGAAGTATTGTCCTATGTTCTATTATTGATAAACAACTCAAAATCCTTTCCTAAATAAACAAAACGAAGATAAGTTTTCCTCTCAAATGCCCTCACATTTTTGGAACAAGCTTTTCAAACTCTTCATTTCATATTCCCACAACACTTCCAAAAACACTTTAAGTACATATAAAATAAAAAGTCCACTTTAGGGCCGGCCGAGTGGCACAATGGTTAAGAACTCGCTTGGGATGCCAGAGGGTCCCGGTTTGGATCCCACGTATGAGGGCCAGTGACACTGCCCTCTACATCTAAGATACTGAACAACAGCTCAACCTGGAGCTGGGCTGTCGTGAGTTGCTGGCGATGGCGTAGGCTGCAGCCCCTGTGGCAGTGGCTTGCCATGGGCTACCGTGTGCAGCCAGCAGCCAGCGTGAGCGGCCAGCAGCCGCTGTGA
>NW_017731569.1:1099734-1129186 GCF_001890085.2 Hipposideros armiger
AAAAAAAAAGTCTACTTTAAAAATATGCCAGTTTATCTTTCTCTAGTTGCACATTGCCTGTTATTTGTTCACATCAAAATTATTCAGCATACAGGAAGATTCAATATTGTCCAATCACAATCAGCGCCCTGTTAGCACCACCACTCATTTCTAGCTCAAGATATGGACTCTTTAAAAAGAGAGTCTAGGTTTAGGCTTCCTCTTTTGGGGGTTCTTTCTCAGTTCACCCTCTGTTTGCCCTGTGGAATGGCTAGTCTCCCATTGCAGATTTGTTCCTATGCCTCGTCTACCTTTGCCCCTGCTTGTCAACTTCCCAAGTTTGGAGGTTTAATTTAATGAATTCATTTCACCTATTTTGTTTTACTTTTTTAATGTAACTCTTGGAAAGTTCAACGTTACATGTTAATTTTGTATTATATATTTTGCATTATACTTCTATTGGGCAGCACTGCTCTGTGCTATCTCTTAGGACTCAAGCCTCCTTCTTTCCTTGCTCTTGGTTGTGGAGTGGCTCCTCATATGCTCCTGTCAAGCCCCTGTTCCCACCAGCCCAGCCCCAGCCAACCCTGCTGCTTCCAGCCTGTAGTTCAAACATTGTAATAATATATACAGTAAAAATTAATAAAGATGAAGTTCAAAGATATGAAGAAGAGAAAGGAATTTTGTGCAGTATGTGCAGGAATCTGCCTCTATTCCAGGAGTTTTCTATATATTGGCTCCCCTAACACTTAAAAGAAGACTCCATGAGGGCAGCATTATTATTCCCACTTTACAGAGAAGGGAATTGAGGCTCAAAGAGGTTGAATAACTAATAAAGGGTAAGTGGTCAGTTGTAGAGCTCGGTTGGGCTCCAAGCTTATTAGAGTGAATTCTGAAGGACTGCTGCTGAGGTGTGGAGAAATGAATTGCTGGAGTGTTGGGGGACTATAAGCAGTTTGGTATGGTGCAACTATAGCATGCAAGCGAGAGAATGATAGGGGATAGAAGTAGAGGAGCTGGAATGGGGTGGGATGTGAAGTGAGGTCTTTTATTTCATGCAAATAAAGGTTTTTAATTTATTCTGACAGTGATTTAATTTTAAGCAGGAGATTAATACAGTCAATCAGATTAACACTGAAGTGGCATATGTGCCCTGAAAATTTTGATTGTAAGAAAAAGTTCACAGTAAATTTTCTCCTTGGACTTGGGAATGAGGGGGAAGAAATTGATAATAACTGAACTTCATAAGAGGACACTTCTTTTATCTTAGTGTTTAAATTTATTTGCATTCTACAGTGCTTCCATATTTAAACTTGTACATAGATGTCAGTAACAACTGATTAGTTAATTACTGTCCTTTGACTACTTATTAAGAATGATATTTTAGAGCTAGCTGAGTGGTGCGTTGGGTAAGAGTTGGCTTGGGACCCCAGCTCTGAGCAGTAGGGCCCTAGTTCAGATGAGGGCCAGTGATGCTGCACCCTCTACAACTAAGATGGTGAACAACAGCTCGACCTGGAGCTGGGCTACTGTGAGTCGCCAGCGATGGCATAGGCTGTAGTGGGGCTGGCGGGCAGCAGGCGTGAGCTTTTGTGAGCTGCTGTGAGCCGCTGTCCAATGGCCAGCGAGCGACTGCCTCACCCGGGAAGAGCATGGTGATAATACCAACGTGGGCCAGTGAAGCAACATCCTCCACAGCTATACTGAAGAACAAAAGGACAGCAACTTGTCTGTTCCCCTTCCCTGATTCCCCAACGCTGTTCCCCTCCCCCAATTCCCCAATAAAATCTTTAAAAAAATATTATATTTTATTGTTTATCCTCTTTCTCAGTTGTCTGCACTCGGTATAGTTATACAAGACTGTGCTTAAGTGAAGGAAAGAAACCAGTTCTCTAAATAAGTGTGAATGGCTCTGGGTATCAAATCCCAATGAAAATTTTAAATCTAGCATGTACAAACTGAAATCAAAGAATATCTTGTGAATATGGTTCCTAGAAGTATAGTATTATTGTAATGATATTATCAATATTTTGGCTGAAAATTGACCTTGTGGCTTTCACTTAATTTAAGTCACCATCCCTTTATAACTAATGGGTCTTAGGAGCAAAAAAGGCAAAGTAGACAGTGTCTAATTTTCCTCTTCCATATATCTCCATACAGTAGGTACTCACAAAATAATTATTTAATAAGTAAATAAAACTCAAGTCAGGTTCTCTCAAATGCTGAGAATTTCAGGATTTATTGGTTGTCGTTGTTACTGTTCTAGCAGTACAAAGATGAATGATACATAGTCCCTATCCTATGTTTTAAATTATCATCAGGCACCAATATTTATTGACATATATTCATTTGGTAAACACAATAACAGAATGCCATGAGAGCATAGTTTGGCCACCTAGCCCTGGGCATAAAAAGATCAGAGAAGATTCCTGGAACAGTTGAAGCATTTGCTGGGTCTTAAAGAAAGGATCAGAGTTAGAAAAACAATAATGGAGATGAAGGCAACAGCATGAGGGCATGTGCGTGACTGGTATTAATTTCTCTCAACATTCTAGGAACAAAGATTTAATATAAATTCACTTGGCAGACGGTGCATAGTTCACCTGGAGACCATCCCATTCACCCCTCAATTATCTCCATCCACTCCTACTCCACCACAACAGTCACAGGGAGTTTTAAGAACCATAAAGAAACGGCTGACGTTGATGAGATTTAGTATGAAAGTTAGACTGACACAAAACAAGCAAGGCCACTGGCCTGGAAAAGGCCTTTCTTCTGTGTGTACTCTTCCTACACATCTCCCATAGAAAACAGAGTCCCTTTGGATCAAAGAATCAAAGCATCCTGGAGCAACAAAGAAAAGAGTTCCTTTTGTTTTTGTTCAAACCAGTTCCGGTAAACCAGCCCTAGGCTGCAAATCTCCAAGTCATAAATAATTGCTGTGGTGTGCAGTGAAATGCTAGTGCCTGGGGCAGTCACTAATGTCAGAGCGAGGGCAGGTCGAAGTCTGCCCAAGTGTGATCATAAACTTGTCTCAGGATCCAAAAAGTTTGGTGTGGATATCTCACTGAGAGAGGAGGATTAGCCTAGGGCAAAGGGCACGGGCTTTGGGGTCAGATACAGGTAAGTTGGGTGCTCCCGCTCCTGCAAATCATCCTGTGGCCTTGAGCAAATCACTCAACATCCTTGAGCTTCAGGGTCCATATCTACAAAATGGGAATAATAAAACCTTCCTTGCAAAGTTGTTCAGTAACTTAGTGAAAGTACATTTTCACCCTACAACACAAGGCCTAGCACAGAAAAGGTACCTAATAATTGGTGACTATTAACTATCATTGCATCACCATCCTAACTGTAGTTATTCAATACTCATAGCTTTGGAGACGAAGGTAGCAGCCTCAGAATCTTCCCTGACATCTTAGAGTACTCAGGTTCACTGTCCTAAGCTCCCTTAGTCCCCATTTCTAATTGTAAATTCATAAAACATCCAGCTAGATCTTATAGAACATTTTCTCACTCTTGCATAACTTTTCCTCACCTCTCAAACCCTGACACATCACTCTGCTTGTTTGTTTAGATGTGGCTTTGGTCTTTCCTTGAAAAGGATCTTCTCCCTGACGCAATTGGCCATGTTATGGCTCAAGGCTATAGCCATAAGATCTACTAAAAAAACTAATAGAAATTCAGTTTATTAGAACAATTTTTTTTTTTTACAAAATCAATTCATAAAATAAAATGAAAGGGACAATTACAATCAAAAGTTGATTTTTAAATATTTTGTTTGGTTTGTGTTTGCTTTTGTTTCACTGAAAATAGAATTAATAGTCAAAGTACCTTCAAGGAAAATTTCATTAACAAAAAGACTGGGTACCTTCTGGATTTCATAGTAAAACAGAATTCACGTCCTTTTATGGAAAAGTAGCTTCAGTATTTACTTCAGTCCATCTTTTGCCCATTAAATATCTCTGTTTCTACAGTACCATGGGCTAAATAATATATATATATATTTATCTTTGGGTGATATTTTCTGTAACTTGATATATCACATGGGATCTCTTTCCACACCATTGAGTATTTCTATGAACAGATCTCAAAACTGTAAAAGAAATGTTTGAGGTTTTTTTGCTCTATTACCAATCCAGAAAAAAATCAAACTGTTTTTCTTCCAATCGGGTCAAATTTCTTCTTTTTGGGAGAAAAAAACACATTAATATTATACTTATGTAATATAGGGCAAGAGAAGAACTTATTGTATTTATCTATTTTACATTGTAGTAAGTCAAGTTAGATCATTCAAATTAAAAATCCATGTTATGTCTACATGAGTCAGTTGTCTACGCTGAAGAAATTTAGCAGTTAATTGTCAGATATCTGGACATTACTTTGTATATTGAAAGCAATCTAAACACTGTGCTTCATAATTTAAACTTTCACTATTGGTATAGAATGCATGCCTTGCTCTTAAGCATAAAACAGCGCATCAAATGTTTACTTTGCAACACAAAGTATTTTAATGATTACATTAATGTTTTCCTTGTCTTTCTGACATTCCGTGATGCTATGGATTGTGGCAGAGAGGGCTAGCTGTTCTTCAAGGCTTCACACTCTCTTTCCTTAGTGGAGAATTGTTGCTGGGACTTGGCTACCCCACCAGAGACTATATTTGCTAATCTCCTGGCCTCCTTTCACCTACATATGGGCATGCGACTGACTTGCCTTAGTGGAATAGGAGCAGCAGTGATGCATGTAACTGCCCTGCTGAGGTGATTGAGAAGTGGATGTGCCTTTCACACCCACTCTCTTTCCCTGGTAGATGTCAATACCCAAGGAGACCTGGGAAGCCACATGTTGAAGATGGTATATCCACCATCCACTTGGACCTGGTATAATTGAATGGGGCAAAACACCCCACCTCCCCACCAGGAACATCTGCACTGGAGTGTCACGTGAACAAAAAGAAATAGTTTATCCTGTTAAGTGACTGGAATTTGGGAATTTGTGTCTTACAGCAGCTAGCATTACCATAACTAATATATGGTAGATATGTTATCATTGTTCAAAGAGAGAAAGTGAGCTATAAAACAAAATAATTGTACTCTATCCTTACTATAGAAGTCAATGCAGATAGAGAATTAGGATTACTGCCCAAATGGGAGAACAATGTCAAAGATGCCAGCTCAGACAAAGCCTCTTATTGTGTGGTATCTTAATAGATTCATCATAATACACATTCTGGTCCTCTGTATTAAAAGTGCAAGATTAACTTTGCTCGGAGGACCTAACTCATATTAGCCTAATATACAGGAGATGAATTTTTAAGCCAGAATGCCAATATATTCATTTACTATGACACATATACCTATTATACTGTCTTGGTACCCAGGATACCTACTCCTAAAGACATATTCACCAATCCTAGCTTTTGAGTTCTTTTTTCCCCTGGATCCCATGCAATCCACCATCCTGCTAACATAATTACTTTAAATAGTCAAGTTTTAGCACAAATAAGTAGCTACATGTTACATCAAATATATCTGACTCACCTAGTAGGAACTTGGAAGTAATTTATTGTAAAACCATTTCTTAAGGTGGATTGCTGCACAAATGTCTACATGAATCTGACTTGTGTGTATACTTACTCATTTTTCTCTAAATGACTGACCTTTTCTTCCATTTAAGGGCCACTCTGTGCTGAAAAGAAATACATATGACCTAAGGTCATAGAAGCCTAGAAGTGGGAATGAAGAAAGAAGATTAAACAAGTAGGTAGCAAGAGGTGAAGAATCCTGAAGAGAGATGTATATATCAAACTAAAAGGATATTTCCCATGACATCAGCACCTAGACTGATGGCCAAGAAAACTGAGGTAATTGTATTATTTACAGAATTACCATGCTTATGTTTGTGATCTGTGTTTTGCTACATCATCCTGCATGCCTGAAGTAAATGAACCTCTAAAGTGTATTTGTTGAACAACTTCCCCATATGCTATTTCTTCCTGGGAGTCAAAACTCAAGTAAAACAATGTCTCATCAAAAAGTAAATTTTTCTGGGCCAGCGGATTAGGAGACCAATTTTGAGTGGACAGTTTTTTCAGGATAGAAGAAAAAGGGAAAACTTACAGTAAAATAGTTGCTCTTAATATTAAATGTGGGTGACTCCAAGAGAATAGAGCTTATCTACTGAACAATTCTGAGTGTGCTTGAACTCACTGCAACACAAGAAATATCCTACTACAAATCAAAGTTCTTCGTGAAATATATTTTGAAATCTGTGTTTTTAAGAGAACCCTATACAGGGACTCTCTTTCAGCAGACCCTGCCATAAAAATACTTTCACTGTAATTGTACTTCATTGTGTTCATCTGGTTTACCGGATAAGACCCAAGCTCCATGAAGCAGGGACTGCATCTAATTATTCTTTTATCCCTTTTAGCCAAATCTCCAAAATGGAGACAAAGAAGGTAAGCAAGCAATCTACTGGAATGCATGAACCAAAATATTAGAACTTCTATTGACTTACTTAATCACATTCTTCCATTTATTAAATGTTTGATAATACAACATAATATTTCATTTATAAAATACCTATTTGGGGAGTGCATGCACAAAACTTATTTAATAATGATGTAGGACTAAAAATTGTATAGATCACTGCCTTATGGAAATAGTATACTAAAAAAAAAGAAAAGAATTATTAAAATAATGTACTGACTGGGCTGTTGTCATGGTGATGGTGTAGCTACAGAGTAAATGAAATAGATGCACTTGAATTCATTCTTTCCTTCAGTGGTTATGCTTTGCACATCTTCCATATGCCAGAGGCTGTGTGGGGCAGAAGCCACCAGAGAAGTGATTGGGTTGTTAAAAATAGAGTGAAGTGACAGTAAACCCATTACTATTTTCTCCACTGGGGATTGTCCTGCCCTTTCCTGAAAAGTGCTCTGATTCCTTATCTTCAGGTAAGACATCCCTGGAGGAACCCCATCATTCCTTTATGGCTGAGAAACTAGGATCTACTGTGGTCACTTAGTGAATACTTACTGACATGCTGACAGTTGGATTGCCAACACGGGGCGGGGGGGAAGATAAATTAATTCTATGAATTCATTATTGCTCAGGATTATCAAGTGTATATATTTTTCAATTATATGGGCCAGGTTCCCAAGAGAGTAAATATGACCCATATATAGTTACCATGAATGGCAGTTAATAATTCCTCACTATATTCTAACTGCCCTAACAGATACCTGAAAAGCCCTGGGTGCTACATTCACATATAACCATATAATTAAATACACCAAGGGTACCAAAAAAAAATGTACACATTTTAAGAGATGTTATCTATGTATTACTTTTCAAAGTTGAATTATGGTAGCAATGTGTAGTATGATGTTCGCTCAAAAGATGGCATTAATCAAATGACTGCTAGTATTATTCATTGTATTACAATTTTAATACAGTTTTTTCCTTTCTTAAAATGTGTATACATTTTTGGGGGGCACCCTCTGTATATAAACAAATAGAGCAAGATTGTGATATAAAACCAAAATTATATAGTAATCCCTGAGTTTAATGTACATGAGGGGAAAATTCATAATTGACAAATTACAAACATAAGGCATCCATATGATATGGAATAATGTGCTGCAAAAAAAGAAATATCTGACGCATGTTTGTTTTTCCTCTTCTTTTTTTTTTTTTTCCTTAAAGAACATTCACATGGCTTGCTTAGTCTTAGTCATGTGACCTTCTGTCTTGCAGACATCTGGCTGAATACATCATAACGTTGTAATGCATGTTGTGTCTCTCAAAGCAATGTTTCTCCAAAATTCAATCCCTGTTTAAACAAAAGTAACGTTTGCTCTCCATAGTAAAATTAAGATCTAAAGAAATAGTTTGGAGTATTATCATGGCCACCAGCATTTCCCATGTCTACAAGTAAGGAACTTTAGCAAGATTTGATCCTTCTTCAATAGATCCACAATACTCAAAATAAGACTTTTATATATAGATCACAATGATAAAACATGTGGTTGATTTGATTACCTTAGTAGATGGAAAAGTAGGAATCAGTCAATCAGTCAAGTTCTACTCCACTCACTTCAGACATCTAATGGATGGAGGCTCACAGCAAAAGATTATTGCCTTTCTTGGCTCACAAAAGCTGCCAGTAACATTTTCTGCTATGAGACATTAGAAAAAAAGAGAGAGAATTTTGAATGTCACTGGCTTTTCTCCACCATACTTTATTCAGTATGTCTGACAGCAATTTTCAATAAATTCTTCAATAAAATTACCAAATAATGTTATTCTATTTGATCTCTATTAGGGATCCCTATTAGGATCCAATTTGATTTAGAGTTCTGGGTGAATATTCAAAGATAGCATAATAATTTTATTATGGAAAGTAATTAAGAGTTATGCTATCAAATGTAAAAGAATATATTAGTAAAAACATAAACCTATTTCTCAAAAATATAAGCATAAACTGCAACATACCCCAGTGGATGTGTTTATATAAAATAGTGAGTGTGTGATAAAAATAGTATGATATAGACTGTGGCTAAAGTTATTTAGTCTTAAACTCTCAGTCACAAATAAAAACTCTAGTAGTTTAGCAGCACAGTCTTGAAGGAAGGAAAAATGGAAGCAAGCCAACTTAGGAACTGATTAAGAATTCAGCAGAGAATTTTCTGTGGCTGTGTCAAAAGGCTCTGTCAGTGCATTTAATTATCTGGACAAAAAGTTGTTGAAATCACACAAAGGATTTTCCCAATTCAAATACTTCAGATGAAATGATATTCACATAGAAGCACACCAGATCTTCAAAGCTTAATAAAGGCCACAGCTATTCATTTTATGACTTCGGCTTGTAAAGCAGAGTAAAAACTGATATAAAACAAGCATAAATAAATTTCTTTAGGAATGGAATTCCAATTTTTACTTTACATATTTACTTTAAGACACACATTGAGGAAGAGGGCAAATGCTAGGTCAAACATAAAGAAGAGGTGTAAGCAGGTTATTTTGCCCCAATGTAAAAATAGCATCCATCTGTATCAGGCTTAAAAAGCCTCATTATGTGAAAAGTGGGCAAACAGTTTTGTGTTAGAACATTTGTAAAGAGGGATCAGCCGTTTAGCAGAACAGCCTGAAACCTTACATTCAAAGCAGCCACATACAATATTTAAATTTGGATAAGGCCTAAAAAGTAAATGAATGACTCTATGTATTTAATGACTCTTTGATAAAACTTCTTTACTTTTCATGGGTCGGTGGGTACAATAGCTTCAATCAGTATTAACTCAACAATAGAGGGGGAAAAAAGTCAGATTGCCTCCACGAGGTGGGTATGCATTCTGTCATCTTCCTGCTAAGATTCCGTACTCACCTTGTAGTTGAATCCTGTAAGGTTTTGATAAGAATTACATTGTTAACATTTAAGAGAGACTTTCTCAAACTATGTCCTATATACTCCTCAGCTCCAAAAGGGCTGACAGAAGGGTGAAGTGAGAGGGAAGCTGTAAGAACAAGACCCCAGGCTGGCCTTCGGAGAACTAGAACAGTTCTTTTTTTGTTTTTAAAGTACTTTGTTGAGATATTATTGACATACAAAAAACTGTACATATTTAATGTACACAACTTGGTAAGTTTGGAGATAAGTATACAACATGAAACCATCACCACAATCAAAGCAATAAATTTGTCCACTACCTCCAAAAGTTTTGTCTCACTCCTTTATTTGTTTAATTTAAAAATAAAATTTGTGTTAAGAGCACTTAAGATTTACCCTCTTAGCCAATTTTCAAGTACATAATACAATCTTGTTAACTAAAGGCCTTATGTTGTACAGTAGACCTCCAGAACTTATTCATCTTTCATAATTGAAACTTTGTACCGTCTCACTGACACCTGCCCATTTTCCCCTCCCAATAGTCCCTGTCCACCACCATTCTGTTCTCTGTTTCTATGAGTTTGACTACTTCAGGTTCCTCATTAAAGTAGGATCGTGCAATACTTGTCCTTCTATGTCTTGCTTATTTCACTTAGCATAATGACACCCAGGTCCATTCATTTTGGCGTAAATGTCAGAACTTTCTTCTTTTTAAAGGCTGAATAATATTCAACTGTATAAATATGCCACATTTTCTTTATCCATTCACCCATCAATGGACATTTACATTGTTTCCATATTGTGGCTATTGTAAAATGCTGCAATGAACATGGGAGTGCAATATGTCTTTGAGATCCTGATTTCAAATCCTTTGAATATATACCCAGGAGTAGGGTTGCTGCATCAAATGATAATTCTATTTTTATCCTTTTGAGAAATCTCCATACTGTTTTCCATTGTGGCTGAGCCAATTTACATTCCCACCAACAGTGTAGGAGTTTCCTTTTCTTCACATCCTAGCCAACACTTGTTATATTTTATTTTATTTATAATAGCAATTTTAACAGTTGTGAGGTGATCTCTCATGGCTTTGATTTTCATTTTCAATACTTGTTGGATATTTGTATGGCTTCCTCAGGAAAATATCTAGTCAGTTCCTCTGCCCACTTTTTAATCAGATTTTTTTTTCTTTTGAGTTGTATAAGTTCTTTATGTAGTTTGGAATTAACCCCTTAGCAGATATATGATTTGCAAATATTTTCTCCCATTTTATAGGTTCCTTTTTTTTATTTCATTGATGGTTTCCTTTGTTGTGCAGCTTTTTAATTTGATTTAGGTCTACTTGTTAACTTTTGCTTTGTTGCCTTCACCGTTGATGTCAAAATGAAAAAAATCACTGCCAAGACCTATGTCAGAGAGCTTCCCCACTGTTTTCTTCTAGAAATTTTATGGTTTCACATCATACTTTCAAGGCTATAATCTATTTTGGGTTGATTTTTGTGTATGATATAAGATAAGGGTCCAGCTTCATTCTTTCACATGTGGTTATCTAGTTTTCACAACACCATTTATTGAAGAGACTACGCTTTCCCCATTGCATATTTTTGGCTCCTTTGTCCCAAACCCATTGACCATACAGGCATGAATTTATTCCTGGGCTCTCTATTCTGTTACATTGATTTGTGTCTGTGTTTATGCTCATACCATACTGTTTTGATTACTATCACTTTGTAATATATTTTGAAATCAGGAAATATAATACCTCCAGCTTAGTTCTTTCTCAAGATTTCTTTGGCCATTTGGAATCTTTTGTGGTTCTATACAAATTTTAGGATCTTTTCTTCTACTTTTGTGGAAAATATAATTGGAATTTTGATAAGGATTGCATTGAATCTGTAGATTACTTTGGGTAGTATGAACATTTTAACAATATTAATTCTTCCAATCTATGAGCACAGAATATCTTTCCATTTACTTGTGTCTTCTTCACTTTCTTTCATCAATGTCTTATAGTTTTCAGTGTACTGATCTTATATCTTTTTTTTTTTTTTAATTAGGGAATTGGGGAAGGGGAACAGACAAGTTGCTGTCCTTTTTGTTCTTCAGTCTAGTTGTGGAGAACATTGCTTCACTGGCCCATGTTGGCATTATCATTGCGCTCTTCCCCGGTGAGGCAGATCAGTCGCCGGCCTCTGGACGACCGCTCACGGCAGCTCTTGGCAGCTCACACCAGCTACTGGCCACTCATTCTGGCTTTCAGCCACTCATGGTAGCTTATGGCAGCCCACTGCAGCAAGGGCTGCAGCCTACGCTGTTGCCCGCGACTCATGGCAGCCCAGCTCCAGGTCGAGCTGTTGTTCACCATCTCAGCTGTAGAGGGCAGTGTCACTGGTCCACATGTGGGATCTGAACCAGGGCCCTGCTGCTCAGAGCTGGCATCCCAAACCAGCTCTTAACCAATGCACCACTTGGCCGGCCCAGATCTTACATCTTTATGTAATTTATTCCTAGGTATTTTTTTTCTTTTGATACAATTGTAAATGGGATTGTTTTCTTAATTTCCCTTTCTGATAGTTTGTTATTAGTGTATAGAAACACAACTGATTTTTATATATTGATTTTGTATCCTGAAATTTTACTGAATTTTACTGAAGGGGGGTGATATTTTAGGGGTTTCTATATATAATATCATGTCATCTGCAAATAATGACAGTTTTACTTCTCCCTTTTCAATTTGCTTGTTTGTTTGTTTGTTTTACCTTATTACTGTGGCTAGGACTTTCTGTAATATGTTCAATAAAAGTGGTGAGAGTGGGCATCTTTGTCTTGTTCCTCATCTTACAGGAAAAGCTTTCAGCTTTTTGCTTTTGAGTATGGTAGCTGTGGGCTCATCATATACCACTTTTGTCATGTTCAAGTATGTTCTCTCTACACCCAGTTTAATGAAAGTTTTTATCATGAATGGATGTTGAATTTTATCATATGCTGTTTCTGAATCTATTCAGATAATCATATGATTTTTATTCTTGATTTTGTTAATATGAGGTATCCCATTGATTGATTTGTGAGTATTGAACCATTCTTGCATCCTTGGAATAAATCTCACTTCATCATGATATATGAACCTTTTTATTTTATGTATTATTGAATTCAGCTTGCTAATATTTTGTTGAGGTTATTTATATCCATGTTCATCAGGAATATTGGCCCATATTTTCTTGTAATGTCCCTGTCTGATTTTGGTATCAGGGCAATGCTAGCCTTATAAAATGAATTCAAAAGTGTCTCCTCCTCTTCTATTTTTTTGGAAGAGTTTGAGAAGAAGTGGTATTAATTCTTCTTTAAATGTTTGGTAGAATTCCCCCATGAAGACATCTGGTCCTGGGCTTTTCTTTGTTCGGAGTTTCTTTTATTACTAATTCATTTCCTTATTTGTTATTGGTCTGTTTAGCTTTTCTATTTCTCCTTGATTCAGCCTTAGTAGTTTGAATGTTTCTAAAACTTTATTTCTTTTAGATTGTTCAATTTGTTTGTGCATAATTATTTATAATTATGATCCTTTTTATCTCTGTGGCATCAGTTATAATAGCTCTTCTTTCATTTCTGATCTTATTTCTTAGTCTTCTCTCTTTTTTCTTAGTCTAGATAAGGGTTTTCAATTTTTTGTCCTTTTGAAATAAAAACAACTCCCGTTTTTTTCAGTTTTCTTCTACTTGTTTTTATATTCTCTTTCATTTACTGCTATTCTAGTCCTTTTTTTTTTTTTTAGTTTTTTTATTGTTAGTTTCAGGTGTACAGAACCATGCAACAGTTATCCTTTTCACTCTCACAAAGTAACAACTCCCTTCCCCCATCCACAGCCCTTCCACCCCTGACATCGTACTTATCTATTACAATTCCGTTGACTCCATTCCCACATTCTACTCCATGTCCCGTGACTATATGTGTATGTAATTATAGTTGACATACATTATTATTCAATATCAGCTTCAGAAATACAGTGCAGTGGTCAGGCCTCTACACCGACTATGAAGTGGTCTCCCCAACAAGACATGAGTCCATCTGGCCCCCTAAGAAATATTTACACCACCAGCCTATTCTAGTCTTTATTGTCTTCTTCCTTCTGCTAAATCTGGGCTTAGTTTGTTCTTCTTTTTCTATTTCCTTAAGGTGTAAAGTTAGGTTGTTTATTTGAGTTTTCTTTTCTTTTTTAATGTATGTGTTTATTGTTATAAACATTCCTTCTAGGCATAAATGAACCAGAAAACTATATATTCCAATGTGGTAAAAATAAATACATTAAAAAATAGCAGAAACTTTGAAGCTATACAGACCTCAATTTATATCTGTGCTCTGCTATATATAAATGGTGTGAACATGGATAATTTACTTAATATTTTTGAACTTCAATTTCTTCATCAATAAAATAGATACACTCATAAATAAGAGAGACTAGGTAAAGGTTCAAGCAAATAGGAGGAATTTACTAAACGATTTTAAAAGGAAGGAGGAAGGAAGGAAGGAAGGAAGGAAGGAAGGAAGGAAGGAAGGAAGGGAGGGAGGAAGGAAGGAAAGAAGGGAGAAAGAAATTAGTAAATATATCTTTTGCCATTATTTAGTTGATATTCTGATATAGATAGATAGATAGATAGATAGATAGATAGATAGATAGATAGATAGATAGATGTATAAATGTCATATGAGATTGGTTTGGGCAAGACA
Source organism: Hipposideros armiger (assembly GCF_001890085.2). Lineage (NCBI taxonomy): Eukaryota > Metazoa > Chordata > Mammalia > Chiroptera > Hipposideridae > Hipposideros > Hipposideros armiger. The sequence goes on from NW_017731569.1 coordinate 1,113,832, forward strand.
GCTAAAAATTACCTTGGAAATCAGGCAAATTTTTGTTTGGTACCCTAATCAATAAATTACCCCAACAATCTCTGCTCAAGCAGCCATAAGCATCTCAAATGATAGCTCCAGATTGAAAGTTCTAGATATCATGTCCAATAATTTTAAACAAGTGCTTCATTTTTCTTGAGCCTGCATGAAGAATGACATCAACCAGGTCCTTGACTTCTAGCAGTTATCTTCTGAGATAGTCAATATATACATACTCATAATAGGTAACAAAATAAGAATAAATCCAAGATGCAAGCAGCTATAACATGATTAAAGTCCAATAAAATATTTTTTCCTCCATTGGAAACTTATTTTGCCTTCCAATGGCAAAATGTAGATGAAAAATTTAGTCATCTTCCTACATCTTGTTTTTGAGTATGGTCATAGAAAAACAAACTCATCTGAATAATTCATGAATATAATTGACATGACTGAAGCATATGGGAGTTATTATTTTGTGTAACAGACTACGAAATGTTTTTCCTTAAGCTAAAGAATTTTACCAAACATCATTTCCAGGTTAAAACAATGTTCATTTTGATGTAAGCTGCAAAGAGCATATTTCGTTTGCAATCTGGCTGGTGGAAGGTGAATGCATACCACCCTTTATTGGGAAAAAAAAATAAGGGGAAAGACTTCATTCAGACTGGATCACTCTTGCAAACAGCTATCAATCAGGTGATAGAGCAGTAAATTCACAATTTATTAGGAAGATGTAATTGCTGGGCCCCAACTAGTTTCCTAAATAAGATATATTAAAAAAAGGAAATGATAATTAATAGGAATCAAAATTACTTGCACAAAGGACAGCTTAATTCCCAATGAAATGACTTTTTAGCATGAATCCAATATTTTAATAATTAAAACATTTATCAAACTAGCATTTTTCTTCAAATGCTTTCTCTTCATAAGTGGAACAGCAATAAGTAACTATACAAAAAAAGGAGTGGAAAGATCCTTGTAGGATCTAAGCCTGATGAAACAGCATACATTGTTTTACTCAATAGTAGTTTATTATGCCTAAAGGAGATTATTGCTTGTAAATTATTATCAGGACAAAAGTATCATAATTTCACCACTGACCCCTCAATTTATGCTAATAGTCTGTCCATAAAACTATACCTGGGCCTGTGGCTATACAGGAATAGTTAGTCCATTTCTTAGAGTTATCATTCAGCAAATATTGATAGATCAATCAGGCTATTTAGGTTTCCTTTTTAATCTACCTCACAGAAAACACCAACACAGAACCATTACCAGAACTTAGAGTTACAATTAAAAAGATGCTAAACAATCTCTCAAAACTGGGACATTTCAGGTAATTTTGCAACAAGACTTTTTCTTTGACTTGCACGTGAAAAACGTAAGAAACCATTGTTCTGTACCGCTGAAAACAGCATTTCCTATCTTGAGGCACATTTAATCAAAATCTTGAAGTCGAATATAGCGAGAGCACAAGGCTCTTTTGATTTAGAAAACTAAATTGGTTATGGATGTGCATTTGTCCATCCTTACCTGATTCATTTAAATATTTGATCTATCTCTACCAGCTTTCTCGAAGCAATGCAAGTTGGCTAGGTGATTTTTTAATTTAAATAAATAGACAGTGGGTTTGACACACAGCTCCTCTTGTTTTCATTTATGAAATGTGCTTGCTTAATAAAGTAAAAATGCTAGAAGAGATGACAAGTTCAAACTGTGTGGCAATTTGGCCAAATCTGAACTGCAGGGGAAAGATGTAAAAAGGTGGATGAATGAATAAACTGCATGGGTAATTTGGGGTGAGTGCTTTCAGGACACCAACTGCTAAACACTGAAGCCTATAGAAACATTGCCCGTGTGGAGAATGAAGAAGGGTAACCATGGAGAAGAATTAAGAATTGTAGATGAGTCCACTGGATGGAGACAGTTAACAGAGGGAATACACTGAAGTTACCACAGTGAGGACAACTGTCTTGTTAGCACTTAATTAGGATGATAGGTATATCCCTGGTACCCTATCAGGCCCCTTTCTTACTTTTAAATTGTAAGAGTTGGGTTATTAGGCATGGTCTCTTTAATTACCTTTATATTCACTTGTCCAATAAAACTGATAACAGTCATAGTGTCCTTCAGACTCAAAACATTAACTCTACCAGCAGCACAAATGAATAAGAGGGAGAGGACCCTGTTCACCTCTAATGGGGCTTTTCAGCCAGCCCTCTCATCAACTCCGTAGCCTGCTTATTAACGAGAGCCCTGAAGATCGGTAACAATTACACGAATCCTGGAAGGGAGACTTTACTTTTTGCCTCTTGTGCCCATTTGAAAGCCCAGTCTCACCCAATACAATATGTGTGAACTATTCAAGAGACTTCTAGGAAAAGAATGCCTGGCTAGACCTGGATTCAGTATCTAACATACCATCTACTCCATAATATATACCTTAAGTCAGAGTTATCTGTTCTTTTGGCAATCAGCATTACAGGGCTTTACTACTTGCCATGTGATTCTGGAATCCAAGAACCAGAAGGGATTTTACTGAATAAACTTCATCCCACAAGTACTATCCTCCTCAGTCACATAAAATGGAAGATGACTTATGCTCAACAGATAAATGAATAAATAAGATTCCATTTATTTTTTTGTCAGTATTAGCGTCTATTTTTTAGCCTTGACTTGATTATAAACCAGTTGTGAATAATATAAGTATCAAGCTCCGTATGAGATGCTGTGGGGAATGAAAATGAAGACATGATTCCTGACGTCAAGAAATTGACTGTGCAGTGATAGAGGTAGGGCAAACACAGGAAGTTAGATACACCAGCTGTAAAAAGAACTTGCTACCCTCAGTGCTAAACTCTTGATCTACTAAGGTACCCCACTGTTTATTTAGCCTGTGGCCAAGTGGCTAAATTTGGCTTCTCTGCCCAGCCCCTATGAATTGATGTCTCAGTTGGATTATCTGGCATGCTTGTCCCTCAGGATGAGCTCTGCCCCACCCTGAAGCCATGCTTGAACCAGAATAGTTCTTGAGATAAAAATGATGCTTTGGCTATGAGAAGCTGCAGCCAAGGGGTCAGAGAGGAGCTGAGATAGCAGGGGTCTGTACCTTGTTATTTCCCCAGTGGAAATGAATAAGCAGTGCCTGACACACTGTAAAGTATTTATTAATTGACCCCTCAATTTTCATTTTGCACTATCCAAATTCTTGTAAGGACCCCAGGAATTTCCCCTATTTCCAGTGTTTTAGTAACTTTTATATATTTCTTTTATACTTTTTAAGTCTTCCATACAACTCTAAATGTATAACAACACATTTTTATAGCATAAAAAATAAAATTTCAGCTCTTGCGTGCTATAATTATAATTCTTAATTGATTAATGCATTGAGTTCCATCATGCTTTGGTAAAGCCCAAGATACTGTCAATCTGGAAATTTATTCAGTTAAGCTCCTGTCTATAATTGTATGGGGAGAAACTCATTTTATTAGATCAAATAAGATGAATAACTTATTTAAAACAAACATTATGGAAAAATGTCAGATAAGCTTATGCCTAGATAGAAATCTAAGACTTTAGTTCAAACAAACTGTTAGCACATCATTAAAAGTAAATATACTAATAATTTTTCCATGCTTGAGTCACTATAAAATATGTCACAGAAAAGATCTTTTGGATTCTTAACCATCCAATCTGATATCTGTAGAGTGGTTGTATCATCTATTAAACCTTGTGTGATAAGAACTGTAAATAATATAATATTTATCTTGGACACAATGTAATACTCAGGATGCTCTTACACTACAAGTGGAAATAGTAGAGCTGAGTACTATGCTAAATAACCTAAATTCTCAAATTTTGGAACACCTGATTGCAGGGAGTGGTCGTTTGTTCAAGTCCTGGGCTCCTTTGGGTGGTGAGATCTCACTTGGAGCTAAGGGAGTACTAAGACCAGCATCCATCTGTCCTCAGGGCAACTGTATTAGTCAGGGTCACAGCAAGAAACACAAGTTACTCCCCAGATTGGTCAAATGAAGAGATTTTAATAAGGGAATAATTACAGAGGTGAGGGCAGCATGAAGGGTACTAACAAGGGATGTTGAGACACGAGATTTTAGCAACTAAGGAAGTAATTACTATCACTTTGGTTAAAGAACCAAGGGGAGGAAATAGTGTTATCAGAGTACAGTGAGGACTGGAGCCACAGGGGAGGGTCTGCCAGGCAAGAGAGGTATTTCAGCTCTTGCCAAAGACAAGCTGCCAAAGGGAGAGAATGGAGATGAAATAGCCTGAATATCTCTCCTCTAGACCTTTCATCTTCTGCCAGTGTTTCCTATTGGCTGAACCCACCCAGAATCCAGAAAAGTAGCAGTTCCCAGGGATCAACCTTCTGAGGCACAAGGCAGGGCAGAGAAGAGAATGGATTACAGGGAGGACAAACAAACAAACAAACAAACAAACAAACAAAAACAGCATAACCACCAAAACTTAGCAAAACACAAGAGAAAGCAAAAAACTGTGTAGAGTCCCCCAGGCTATCTTCTCCAAATTTTTTGAAAGTTCAGCCACAAGCTGTGCACAGACGGTACTTGAAGATGTTGACCAAGCCCATGGAAACAGATACAGTCACCAAACCTAGTTTATTAGTGGCTGAACTCAGAGCTCTTCGGGAACACTGAACAAACGAGGACCTGAAGGAAGATACCTGTTGGGACACTTCAGGGACCTTCTGAAACCTAGAACAACAATCCCCTATCTTTTTCTGCTTCCAAACGCCTTTGTGAAATGAACTATTTCAAACTCAACATGTACCAAAAACAAACTTACAATTTCTTTCTCTACCTAAACTCTCCAAACCATTCTCTACCTAAGTCTACCACCAAACTTGCACACACAGGCCACCAACCAAAAACCTGTTCATCTTTCTGTCTTCCTCATTTCTGATAATGGACTTTATAATACTGTAGTCTAAGGGATTTATTTTTAATCTCATAATCTTAGATTCCTCCTTATCCACTGAATCTGGAATCCAATACCTCTAAGAACCAACTTGCCATTATGTGAGCACCCAAGAGTAAGCCTCAAGCACTGCGCTTTGCTCACTCCATTGTCCTGAAAACATTTGGTTCTTTCCACTTAAAAATTTCCTTTACAATCCCTTTTGGATCCCATCCATTACTGCTGCATTCACTAATTCAAGACCCTGGCCCACTGACACTCACCTTGTTTCAACTGAGCGCATCATTTACACCTGCCATTCACACTATTTTTGTTTCCAGCATCTCCATGGCAATAAATATCGTGCCTGACTCTGCCTGATACAAAAAATGACTCACCCGGCTGGCCCTTTCACCAAGTTTGCTCCAAGCTCAGAAAATCAGAACTGAACAATTGCTTCCCACACGCAACTATCTCCTAAATTTCATAGATCCTTCAGAAGCAAGCACTCTTCAAGTCTATCTTTACCACCTTTCTTGCCTTCATCCAATTCATCTAACATCATAATGCTGGTATATTAATCATCTTAAATGAAGCTCAGCTATAAACACTGAATTCACCCAGTCAAATATCTATTAACTCTTCCCACCTCCTATAGACAAAATTACTTCACATGGTCAAGATCTGACCTTTCACTTACCTTTCCAACTTTATTCTCTATTATTTTCTTTCATCCACCTAATATTTCCAGCCAAACACTAATGTACCATTTATTTCTTAAATAAGCCTTGTCTTTCTGCTTACATATCCATTTTGGCAGGAACCTAGCAATTCATCTACACATAGCTCTGAATCACAGCTTTTCTAAAATTTCCAAGTTAAAGTAATTTTATGAGTTCCTTTTCTCTCATATTAAAATATGAAGGTTAGAGTCTCTATAACGTTAGCATGTAAATCAAACAAATGAGTTTACTCTCGCACTGCCGAGTGATCAGAGACCTTTCTTTGGGCCAGTTGTTCTCAACCTGTGTTGCATGCACATTGGCACCACTCGTGGAGCATTAAAAAAACTACCTGGTTCCCACACCCACAGATTCTGATTCCACTGTGCTGAGTGTGGCCTAGGTAAAGGGATATTTAAAATCTCCCTTCACCCCCAGGAGATTCTAATGTGTAGCCAAGCTTAAGGACTATTGTTGTAGGCTCAGCAAACATCTCTATCTCTTCTGCAGTGGGCTTGATCAATTAGAAGAATGCATGAGATCATTGTGACAATCAAATAATATCACACATATAAAATTGGCTTACACAGTAAGTGGCACATGGTAGGGTAAATGTTTTATCCTATGTCTCAACTTCCTTTCCAGTTTTACCCCTAAAATTGCCAGTCTGTCTGGGGAAGGCCATACTCCTTTTAGGTGACAGCTTTATTATCAAATAATATTCAGCAAAGAGCCAACCACTAGAAACAAAAATTCTTTAGGAGTTAGAGGAAGAACATCAGCAGGAATGAAAAGAGGTGTGTTCATAGGAACAACGGATAGATACCAAAACTTGAGTTGACCTAATTCAGACTCCAAACTTATTGTCAGTTTCTTCAAGGAAGCCAAAACTGTAATACATAGAAGTCCTTTTCTGGTAGTCAGTTTGTTTCTCAAAGATTCTATCATCATGGACTCAACATTGGCCATTAATATTATAGAAGCATTTTAAAACTATCATTAAGAAGCACCAGAAAACCTTCTTCTTCTACAGTTTTCCCATCTGCCTGCTAAAGTCACCTTTCATCAATCAAGACCCAAGTTAAATCCACATCTTCCAAGAAACCTTCCTAGATCCTCTGGGATAGAATTATTCTCTCCCTCTACCTTACCACTGTAACTCTTCATTTATGAGCACAGTATGACTTATCTTTAGAGATGTTTATATGTGGTGGTCTCTGACAGACCATGATCCTAGAAGGCAGTGACCAGAATTGGTCATCTTTGTATCTCCCATCATGGCTGGCAACAGTACCTGACACATAACAAGTGCTAGATAACTAAGGAGTTCAAGAGTGTGATGATCTGTGTGCCACATAGGTTTCTTCTATAACGTGATATTTGCATTCCTAAAAATTGCTGTGCTATGCAATATCTTTCAGTATAAACCATAGGGCATGTGAGAAACTATGAGGTTAGGTGTACCACATCAGTGACACATAAAAACAATATAGAAACTTGGTAAAAACAGTGGCATAATTTTACACATGTTAAGTGGTTAATTGGGCGCAACTGATCTCACAGATTCATTGCACACAAAGATGCTGCTATGAAATACATCTTTACTGTACTAAGTCACAAACACGACTGGCAATAGGTTACAGTAGAGGGGGAAGATACGGAAGCGATGAGTCACAATACTTAAGTTAACTGTTAGATATTTGAAAATTTGTGTGCAATAAATCTATGAGATCAGTTGTGCCTGACGGAGGGTTAAGAAATACGTAAATACTATGATAAATATGGCACTTTACTTGAAAAAGACCTTTGCTGCCAGAAGTGGAGTCTGGAAGGATTGCAGCTTGTGAGTCACTGTGGAGTGAAGCAAGGAAAGTTTTCTGCAATCAGAGGGAAGGGTGTAAAGGCACCTGTAGATGGGAGTGACTCATAACGGGTCCCATGACCAGATAGATAGGAGATGTTTGAAGTATGTGGGGTTGAGTTTTATGTATTCCCATGCTACTAGGGCCAGTTGGGTGTAGTTTTCTGTATTAATCTAGTGAAAACAAAATTGTTTTCAAAATAAGTGTTAGAGCAGAACTGACTTACCATATTACAAAGACAGTGTGAAACATTATTGACTTATATTTGAAAATAGGCAGAAAACTTACATGAATATACATTTTTTAATGCTTTCAAAGAAAGCTAAAATAAAATGACAGTGCGAGGTTACAAGCCAAAACAATGGATTATGATCTCCTTTTAGGATGTAATGTAGTCAGATCACTTAGATCTAGCCTGCTCTTCTTTTATGTTCTCTAAAATGGGAATATGATGTCTCCTTACCGGACAGGTGCAGTGTGAAGGCTGCGTAATATTCGACAGACTACTGAAGATAAAGTCATTCTGATAAACTCTGAGGAAGGAGCTTTTATAAACTTCATAACAAAGTTACGTTTTTTACATATCAAAGACTGAGCTTTGTCAGCAGTTATTTTCTGTAATCTCTAGAAGTTTACTTGAGTGAATGCCAGCATTTCTATATAAAGTATATAGGTTCAGTGGTGCATTGTTTAAAGACAAACAGCTGGTCATCCAGGGGTCAGTGTTGCTTGAGTTGTCCATACTGACTGTCCAAGTGACCTGGAGCAGTTTGCTTCTCTAGCAGTAAATGTACAGATTTGGACTATAGTTTAATATTAAACTTGACTTTTCAGACAGGTGTCAAGCAGGCAACTTCATTTTCTTTTACTGTAGTGAAGGAATGAACTGATGCTCCTCAAAAATGACTTGAGGCAAAAGACATTAATGGCTCCTCTAGTCTCAGATTAGAAAAAAGCAGAGAACCACATGAAAGCTACATAAGATCAGCCAGTTATTTCCTGAGATGCTGGTTTGGATTCGTAAGTAATAAAATAGGAAAGCACTGTATTTTTTTCGTATATTGGCTAGGATAAGGATATTTGTGTAATAAAATGTTTTCTATGTATTTACCATCTACCAAGGGGTTATTTCTACTGAAATATGTGATAGTTTTCATTGTCCTTCATTCTACTCCTTGAAAATTGAGTTTCCTATTTCTATCTATTCTATATTTCTGAGATATATATTCTGTATTTCCTAAACAAAGTTGGACATTTTGTATTGGTTCTTAAAATCTTATGTTGATATACTTTTCAGAAGGTTTTAATTTTGTAACTTTAAACTGTTATCTAGAGTCAGTATATTTGTATTCTAATTTTCATATGACTCCTTACTGATTTTATAGAGAGATATAGTATTAATAGCAAATAATTACAAAGTGTTTACTCAGTGTTATACATAATCTACTCCATAATTGCATGTGTGAGGTAATTATTCCTATTTTACAAATGAGGAAACTTACAGATGAGGCATAAAGTAGTTAAGTAACTTGTTCAAAGTCTAAAAGATAGAAGTGTTAGAACTGATATTTGAAACTAGGCAGTATGGCTCCAGACTTTATGCATGTAACTACTGTGTTATGTTGCCTCCGTTCACATGATAAAATAGTATACCTCATTAACTTTTATAAAAGAAATTTATAAATTTCTTTGTTGACAATTCAGGATCTCAATCATGGTTCCAAATCAGCTCAAATTGCTTTTGCATCAAAACCTACCTACCCTCACTCCTGTTCGCACCTGCTCTAATTTTACAGCTCTTGTTTTCTCCGCACTTTAGTTGATTTTGGTGATTAAAGAGAACTGTTCATCTGTAACAAAAGCAAAGACATTTCTGCCAACAGCAAAAAAAAAAAAAAGAAAGAAAAATGACAGCTGAAACAGCATTTAAAGTACATCTTGAATAAATGTTCAAAAGCATGGCCTTAGGGCAATTTCCTGTTTTACTGGAAAATCTACTTTGCTAGTGTCTGATAAAATTGTATGAACAGTGGAAGCTTAATTCTCCAAGGCATGTTCTATGAAGCATTTGACAGCTTATCTGATGAAATCCACTCTACTAAGTTCAGAGGGACCACGTGCCCCTCACGAAGGAAGCCCAGTTTGAATGGCTCTTGTAGCCTTGGGCTGATGTTATTAGTTCCTAAATGAACTGATTAGTGTTTCGTGGACTTATTTCCCAGCAACTGTACATATGCTTGACACACCAAAGGTTTTCCATCTTGTATAATCAATCCACTGTTTAAAATGACTTGCTTGTGTAGGAAATCTATTTAGAGCTATTTAATAGTTTGAGTCATTCAGGTGATTCAATAAATCTAGACAAAATTAAATCACTACCTGTATGAGATTGGATGAAGTGTCAGTTCAAGCTCATAATTAAATGTTCCAGTTTTGTAAACTGTGGCAGGAATAAGCAATCATTCATAAATGGAGTGCCAAGTGGATGGCTCCAGTGCCTCAGATATGCCACAAGGTGGTAGAAAAGAGTATAACATAGAAACTTGCTCTAAAATACTCCCATTGCAAAAGCAATAATACATTAAAACTAATAACTCTTGAAATTCAAATACAGTTCCCTAAGATTTCCTATCCCAGATCCAGTGATATACGCCAGGGCTACTTGCCTATTATGAGGCTCACTAACTTTCAAGGTTTATGATTACAGATATAACCAGTATCAGAGTCTTTGCACTCCAGGTAGATGCCAGAAGTTATATGTGTGCTTGTCTATGTGCATGTATGTGTGTGTGTGTGTACATGTACGTGTGTGTATCCCACCCTTCTTGCATCAAATGCTAATCAGTACTGATCAGCTTAGTTAGAGAGAACAGTCTTTATGACCTGATATAAACCTGATCCTTTCAAAATGGTTTAAACTGCATCCTTTGGGTTAAGCCATCCTAGCACCGAGCTGGACAACCAAATGGTATTAATTTGGGATCCCCATAGAATTGTTTCTTGCTCACTTAGGCTTTGGTATGCTGTCATATTATAATGGAAAAAAAACACCATGAAAATCTTGTCTATATTAACCATATAGATGCTGTAGAGAATATTGTTTCTCACATCACACAGTGTCCTTATTGTGAGAAAAGCCAAGGACGCTTCTCTAAGAGCTCAGAATCGTGTTGCTTTTGAATCACTGGTTAGGTTTTGCCTTATGAACACTGTGAAGGATGTAACTGTTCTTTCTCTTCTAGACAGTGTAAAACCAACGTTTCAGATCAACCTTAGGACATGCACCAGGGTCTCTGATTAGCGTTTTATGACTGATATCATTCCTGCTTCATCCTACATCTTAAATCTCATACAATCTTGGGATTCTTCTCTCTTTCGCTTATTTGACCACGAATAGTCTCTAGCTTCAGGGTGTGTGTTTCTGAGCAATGTGAAATATTGCTAGAGTTTGTCAGGGTATAAACAAATGAATGAGTAAATGTCTTCAGATTAAGCGCGTCAGTCGTTCACACTCCAAGGTGATTCATGAGAGAGTATGACAAGAATGACGATGAGACTGAAGATAGAGTTATTGATGATCATGAAAATCTGACAAATTCAGTGACATAGAAAATTCTATTTGCTGGCTCTGTATCACCAAGAAAATTACTAACTTCCCTGAGTCTCTTATTTCTTTATTTTTTTAATGAGAAAGGTAACATTCCATACAGTTGTTATGAACATTTGATGATATAATACACTTATTCACCCAGTAAAGTAGCTACTATAATATAGATATGATATATAAATATAGATATATATGTATGTATATATTATATAGTACATATTTATATTATATATATATACACATACACACTGGGGGATACCAGAAAAAGGTATACACATTTTAAGAGATGTTATCTATGCTCAAGCAGTAGCTTGCCATAATCAGAAGTGTCTGGACTCTGATGGCAACCACTTTGAGCACCTCTTGTAATTGCAGAAGTCAAACATGACTTGTATTCACCTTTTGTTATTGGTCTATATTGAGTATTACAATTTTAATATAGTTTTCCTTTCTTAAAATGTGTATACATTTTTTGGCACTCTCTGTATATATAAAACAAACTGCTCTACCTGCTGGGACAAAACAGAAAACAAGATAGGTAAGGTTCCTTCTCTTCAGAACTGTGTATTCCCAGGAGGGAAGGCAGAAAATAAACATATAAACCAATAAATAAACAAAATAATTTCAGGTGATATTAAATACTATGAATGCTGTGATAGCGAAGTTGCTCATATAAGTCTTCTTGAGAAGATGGCGTTGAGCTCAGGCTGGAATCATGGGTAGCATTAATTATACGAAACAGAGAGAGGAACATTTCAAAGTGGTTCAGGAAAAGGCATCAGAAAATTCAAAGGCTGTAAAACGGGAACACATTTGTTCCTGTCCAAGAACAGAAAGAAGGTCACCATGCTGAGCATCGTGAGTGAGGACAGAAGGGTTGAGAAGGAGAAAGGATATGTGTGGCACTTGCTCTGTGCTTGGCGTATAGCCAGTCTTCTTATATGATAAGCGTCAATTACTGTAAGGCAACGTTTTTAAACAAAGACTGGAAAACAGAGATTGCTTAAAGTTATTTTTGTCATTATTGGGAGAAAAAAAATATTCTCCATTTAGTTCCTCCATGAGCCAAGACATAAAGCAGAAAATAAGAAAAGGGATAGAAATCGTGGAGTAATGTTAGCTTCCTAAAGAGGCAGACAGGATTTGTTCTCTGAGCAAAAGCATAAAGCAGGGATTGTGTAAAGGTGCCTAAAGGTGTCATCAATACACCTCCAGAGTTCACACAAAGTCCTGACTCTTGATGAGGATATAAAACTAAGACTGAGAGCTGAGGCGGGTTCATCCTTAGCCCCACTCCTTCGGTAATTCACTGATTCTCTAGCCAACTGAGCTCCATTTCCTCTTCTGGTAGAGGTAATAAAAGAGAGCCATAATACAGCCTCTGCTTTGCAGGTGCTTGATAACCAATAGGACAAGACACATCCACAAGAGAAAATGAAAAATTACTACAGTGCAATAGGAATGATTACTACTCTCCGCAAAAGCTGAATAATAATATGCGGCACATATCATGTTTTAGTAACACTCTAACTTTGGGGGCATACAGGGAAAATGTCTGCAAAATTTTGTATAAAATAATTCTTTAGAAAAGCAATAGCAATTTATTACATTAATTAACACAATTGTAAGAGAGCTTTGGGAGAACATGAAGACTTTTGATCATTGCAAACCATTTAAACTATAGCCAGAATCCTGAATAGCCTCAAATTCTCAAGTGGCTTTCCTTTGTTAAATGAGAACTGTCTAGTAGCCAAACCTGTATAATGGAACTATCAGAGGCATCTAGAATTAGGTCAAATTCTTCTTTTTTCTTTTTCTGCCATCAACACGGCGGACTTTCCCAATGGTGAATTTGGTGTTAGAAAACTTCTGACCCCAAGCCAGAAAAATGATGCAACAATTAAGGTGTCACTGCTCATATACACGTTTCCGCTTCTGGCTACAGAAGCATGTCTCTCCCTAAGAGCCCCAGGAACCTCAGAGTAGAGGGCTCTCCCAACCCTGTTCCCTCCACAGTGTCTCAGAGGCCTAAGCACCTGTGCTGGTGTTGAGCAGAACCTGGTGCCCTGCAGCTGAGCGCTTTGCCCCAGCCATCACACTTGACACTCTCATGAGAAAATGTGGCAGGATGCCCCTCAATTCCTAGAATAGATGCAAATGTGGAAGGAAGAATATTATTTATTTCCCACTGGAGGGATAGATAAGTGGTGGATACAGGACAAAGAACAAAAACCAACAGACCTGTCAGCTCATGTGACTTCCTGATATCTATGTGAGTTTTATGAGATAAGAACCATCTGGCAGTTAGTTATTGGACAGTTTAGTTTTGGATTTTGTTCTTATGTCTCTGTTGTTGTTGTTATTATTCATTGTATGTAGAAAAATAGCAGCCAGAATGGCTCTGAAGATTTTGCTTTTAACATTCTCCTCTAAAACCTTAGAACTTTCAAAGGGAGAACATAAAGTTGATTTATGATGGGGTTCTGAAAACAGCCAAGCCTTTGTTAGTTAGCATTCTGTAGCGAGTTGGGTGAATTCGCTTTGGTTATTTAAAGCTATGGATGCTACCGTAAAGAGACCAAACCTAGCCTGAAAACTTCACGTAACCCAGTGATTCACCTAGAACAACAAATACTTTTGTTTGGCTCTTTTACACACTGTTGAGAAGTTAACACCTGCAACTTTTTAAAAATTCAAAGTACTTCCTTTAGGTATAATTTGTTACGGGAATAAAAAAATCAGTTAAAAAATCAGAAAAAAAAATTCTTTCAAATACACAATTTACTTTGTAAAGCTGAGTCTTTCTAACAGGACTTGATTGAAATCATGAGCCCCAGCACCTGCCATCTGAATCTTTCCCTGCTGCTCACCCTGATGTGAGCTCTGAGATGTAGTAACATTGATGGGCTTCTGTGGTTTATGTGGCAGATACTTCTTTTCAAAGCATAGATGAAAAATGAGATGCAGCTAGACAAGACTTCAGAGTTTATAAGTTTCTCCCATCTCAATCTACTCCCTAGCCAAGAACTTCAGCACTGGCTCTGAGTATGTGTTTCTCGAACTTCATATTTCCTGCATTTAAAAACAACTCAGAGCAATTGCACATCAACTTACACCATTTGGTTTTCAAGTAGCCTTCTCCTAGAAAGCTTAAAACCTCCCCCGCAGACTAAACCAAACGTTGGCTGCACAAACTTGGGCAAGATTCATAATATAAATCACAGGTGTTTGTCAAGTTCATGTAAGCACTTGAAGGTTCCCCAGATCTCACGCACAGAAGACCTGCGTGGCTCCACGGGACTGAAAACCCCAGCTCCCATCTGTGTGTAGGTCCCATTTCCTTCTGGGTCTCTCATCAGTCCTACACAAAGCCTGCCTCCTTCTTCACAGTGTGGCAGCTGAGTGTGACAAACTCAACTTAGGCAAAAACAGAGACTGTAATCTTGTTCAAGGGATATCTTGGAGCATATCTTGTCTCAACAGATTTATTTACCTCCACAATCAACAAAAGACTCAGCCCAACCGGCAACTTTCTCAGGAGAGTAATAGCTTCCCCAAGCGCTCTAGGACTCAACGGTCTGAAATGTCCACCATTTGTCACTGGGCACAGAAATCTTCTACCTCCTGAGCAATGACTGTGGAGTAACAGTGCTAGGCCACAGGGCCAGCTGCTGGAAAGCATCTTAGAGCCTCTCAGGGCTGACTGACACCTGGGTAAATCGGGCAAGGGTAGGAAGTTGTTAACCGCTCACATTGCCCAGCTAAAAACACATTATGCAGAAACAAAAAACGTGGCGAGAGGAAAGGGAGGAGATTGAAAGAGATCAGAGTTAAGATTCATAGAAGTTTCCACAGTTCTTTTATCATGTTAAGTCACTGTTTGTTAAATAAGAAAGGGAATGAGTTCTTCCTGCCCTCAACCTCCCAGAAGCAGGAGCAGCCAGAGGACAGTCAGCTGGTGGGAAGTTCCTAGGAAAAAATCACCTGACACTGCCATCTTTGGTTTGAACCATCTCTTTCGGAATTAAAAATGCCCACTTTCCCCCCTAAATCCTAAAGGTATTACTTGGAAAATCAGAAAATAAAAGGAAGTAGAAATAAGGGAGAAGAAAGAAGAAAAGAGAAATGTACAGAAGGATTAAGAGGGGAGAGAGAGAACGAGAAAGAGAGAGAGAGAGAGAGAGAGAGAGAGAGAGAGAGAGAGAGAGAGAGAG
>NW_017731569.1:1129236-1185802 GCF_001890085.2 Hipposideros armiger
TGAGGGCCAGTGACACTGCCCTCTACAGCTAAGATGCTGAACAACAGCTCAACCTGGAGCTGGGCTGCTGTGAGTCGCCGGTGACGGTGTAGGCTGCAACCCCTGCTTCAGTGGGTTGCCATGGGCTACCGTGTGTGGCCAGCAGCCAGCATGAGCGGCCAGCAGCCGCTGTGAGCAGCTGTCCCGAAGCCAGCCACTGATCTGCCTCACCCAGGAAGAGCACAATGACAGTGCCAACTTGGGCCAGTGAAGCAACGTCCTCCACAACTAGACTGAAGAACAAAAGGACAGCAACTTGTCGGTTCCCCATCCCCCAATTTCCCAATTAAAAAAAATCTTAAAAAATAAATAAATAAAAATAAAAAAATAAAAAGAATACAATAGAATAACCCCTTCCAGAGAAAGCGTTCTCAGCACAGTGACTGTCAACTTTACCCACACTTGGATGAAGCTGAAGCTGACAGTTTTAATTGAACTATTTGTATTTCTCCAGGATAAAAGAAGTCCAAGGACATGAAAGCCCTTCCCTTTGGCATAAGCGTCAGCATCAGTGACATAGATGGAGCATTGGTGAGACCTTTCGATAACTCCTTAAAGAATGAAGCTAAGTGAATGTGCTACTAGGCCCTTTGCATATGTTATTTCATTAAATTGTAGCAGTAATTTATTGGCATAGTAGATATTATTCCTACTTTATACAAAGAAACCAAAACTCAAAAGGTTAAGTGAAGGTCGCACAGCTGGGAGGACAAGGATTTGAATGCAGACCGTGTGGCCCTGGAAATTGTGTACAATCTCTTTATCCCCCCACCACTCCCTGTGAGGCTGAGCACCTGTATGTATCTGAAGAACCCACCTCCCGTGTTCCTTTATTTTATAAACTCAAGCTTTATATAACCTAACAAACACCTTAAGCTCCAGCAACCTCTGCCTATTCTAATGTTAACATTAGTACATTTGTAAACATAAGAAGAACATTGGGGTTTTCTTGTGTGTTAAATGTATTTCTTAACCTGCTGCTAAATTGCTAAAACTATCAATTTGTTCAATGTAACCCCACCACTACACCTCAGTAACTCTCGCCAAGGTGACCAGTGGTTCCACATTGCCAAATCCAGTTGTCAAAATAGTTCTCACCTCACTTGACATAGTCAACAGCATTTGACACTGTTAATTATTTCCTCCATTTTGAAAGTCTTTATTCACTTGATTTCCAGAACATTACACCATCTGGTTTTCCTTCTGCCTCAGCTAATAATGCTCGAGAGTCTCCTGCGCAAGCAATTTCTCCTCTTCTGCCCTCTTCTCCACCCAAATCAACTCCTGAACTGATTTTATCCATTGTTTCGGCTTCAAATACCACCTAGATACCCTAGTTGCAAATCTCCCATAAGCTTCAGATTTACATTTTGAATTGCTGAGACATCCCCTAATGAGCATCTAACAGGCAGCTCAAACTCCACATATCCAAAACAAAACCTTTGCCGTCCCCTCAAATCATGATCCTTTATCAATTCTTCCAATTTTAGTAAATGGGATCCCAATTTATCCTGTTGTTTTGGCTAAAAATTCAGGAGTCATTCTTAAGTTCCTTTTCCCCTTACACACCATATCCAATAGTAAGACTTTTGACACAACCTTTAAAATTTTTCTGGAATTCAAATACTTCTCCAGAATCTACTGCCATTTTCCTAATCCCAGGCACCATCCTGTCTCATGTATACAACTACAACAACTCTTATACCCCCCACCCCCCGCTTCCTCTCTTTCACTTTCAAAGTCTATTCCTAGCACACACAGAATAAAATCCAACTGCTTGCCTACAAGTTCCTACATGAGCTTGTTCTGTCTACCTCTAATCTTATCCCCCATTCTTTTTTCCTCATTCCTTTCCACTAACATTCCCCTTTTATCAAACTCGCAAACTCAGGGCCTTTGCACTTGTTATTCCCTTTGCCTAAAAAGCTCTTCCACCAAATTTCGTAATTCATCCTCTCATTTCAATGATGCCTTTTCTAAAATGTTGTTTCCTTAAGGAGACCTCCCCTAACCACTCAAACCAAAGATATCTTCCTCCATCTTTACCCTACAGGGCATGCTGTATTTGAATTCTCTGGAAGTGCTCCTAACATATTACATATAGTTTTGTTTATTATCTATCCCCCACTAGTAGACCAATTTCATATGGACAAAGAGTTTGCTGCACTTGTTCTCAGTGATATTTACAGTGCATAGAACAATTCCTAACGTATATTAGGTCCCCCAAAATATTTGTCAAGTGAATAAATGAATCATTGAGTTAAACTAAGAGAATGTTGTAGGCAAAAGGAAATTGGTGAGAGAAAACATGTAAAGGTAGGCTAGGGTCAAGTGACCATCGCCTTGAAGGCCACAGGAAGTAGTTTGGATTCTACTCTAAATGCAACAAAAAACCTACATTGGATCTTATAGAGAGGCAAGATATCATCTAACTAATGTTTTGAAAGACGACTGACTGCTTTGCAGAGGACGATCTGCATGATCTCATGCAACTTTTTCAAAATCTGTGCGCAAATAGAATTTTGGCGAATTGAATCATATTCTTAAGGCATCATAGTAATCCTCAATTTTACAAACTAAAGAATCCATGGTTGATGGGACTGCTGTCTATTTTGTTGGAACAGATTTTCCTCTTAAGGTGGAATAAGAGCAGAAACAATTACAGCTGTGAATTAAGTAGATTTAAAAGAAAACATCTTAATATAGAGGAAGAAGAGTTACTCCTCGTTTTTATCCTCTGAAAACTTATGGACCTAAATCTTTTTTATTGCTTGTTTAAACAGAGAGATAAACTTCACTTCACTGTCAGACTTTGGAAAGTTACCTTCACCTTAAGCAGGTGGAAAATAATATATGGATAAAGAAGCAAAGGCATCGTGTGAAAAGACCAAGAGAGGAAATTCTAAAGCAAAGGAAGTTATCTTCACACGCTAAACTCGTTTAAGCCTATTTTATCTCATCAGAACAATATAACTTCCCCCAGAATAAGAATAAAGGAATGTAGCTGATTACTAAATTCAAAACAAACATTGAACTACACAGAAAAAAAATAAAACATGATATGTTCTTGCTCTGTATCATGGCAGTGGGGAAGCCTTGGTCTGTGATATTCCACCATCTTGAAAGTAGTTTAAACAGAAATGGCAACATCCCATGCCTATTTATGTAGCTCTTTTCTTATCTCAACATCTGCGAAATAAACAGAGCCATTACTCTAAAAGCAATTCCCAGGATTAGGAAACTGAGGCAAAATCATGCCTGAATAGCATGGGAAACCCAGCCAATTAATAATAAAAAGAAGACTCAAACTCCAGGTTCTTGCCTTCTCTTGCACAATTCACATTTCCTTTAAAAATGTTTATGTGTAGAAGATGGATTCAATTAAGATAATGGAAGAAACCAACTCTAACCCCATGAGTCGTGCACACAGAAATGTGAAACAGATGAGAAATTTATTTGTGGTGAGTTGTATTTCAGGGGAAAGGAAGAGTAACATCTCCTTCACAAAAAGGATGGGTGGGTTTGAGGCAGACTTCCTAATTAAGGACTAACAAACCCAAACCAAAGATGACACATCTCTCTGTGAGAAAAAAAGGGGGCGGGGAGACTTGGGCAAATGTGGGTGGCATGTGAGTTATAAAAATGTATTTAGAAGGTTTGCATATGACAATGACAATGTTTTTTTTCACAAAGACAAAGTAGAGCAGAGAATTGAGAACACAATTTTAAATGAAGAGAAAAATGGAAAATGAAAATCTGGGTTTAAAAAATATTTTCTCAGGCCGGTCAAGTGGCTCAGTTGGTTAAGAGTTCACTTAAGAGTGCAAGCTCTGAGCAATAGGGCCACTGGTTCGATTCTCACATGGGCCAGTGACACTACGGCTGAGCTGAGCTGTCACTGAGCTGCCAACAGGTGGCAAGATGGCTCAGCTGGTGTAACAACAAGACTGCCTGTTCGATAGTGGGCTATGCCCACCCGCAACTAAGACTGAACTCAGCCCCTTAGCTGAGCTGCTGCCCAGATGGCTCAGTGGATAGAGCATGCACTCTTAACAAGGCTGCTGATTCTACTCCCGCATGGGATGATGGCTATGCCCACCTTTAATTAAGATTGAACACAGCACCTTGAGCTTAGAGGCCACGAGCTGCCGAAGGGAAGCCAGATGGCGATTGGAGCCCTCCATAACAAAGATTGAAGAACAACAACTTGGCTGGTCCCCTTCCCCAATTCCCCAACACTGTTCCTCTCTCCCAATTCCTCAATAAAATCTTTAAAAAATATATATATGTATATATATTTTTTTCTCCTCTTCTCAGTTGAATAACAATCTCAAAGTTAAATGTTATTGTATTGACTGTAAGCTGCTTGCAGACAGGAACTATGTCTTACCACTTTCTTTTCTCTAATCACAGCTATCAGGAAATCAATGATTGTTAAATAATAATAATTGAAGAGGAGAAGCAGAGAAGGAGGAAGAAACAAAAGAAAGTGAAGAAAACCAGTAAGTGTTATTATCAGAAGTCCTATCCCTATCTTGTAATGAGAAGTAATCAGGCAAAAACAGGGGCCCACAGTAATATTCATTTAAATGATTTCCCTGAATTGCTAAATTAAACCCACTCTCTTGATAGTGAAGACAACTGTCTAAATGAAAGCAAAGATGTTAAAATGCACATTCCAACTGCAGCTCTGCCAATTGGCACAGGATCACAGTTCCTTTCAGAACTTAACGGAATTAGGATTGTGGCCTGAGTTTGCAGACCTAGGTGAGGTAAGAGGTGGGAAAGGGAGCCCCATTCCCCTACACCCTGCAAAACCTCCCAGGGTCCCCACCCATGACCTGGCTCCCTCTTTTTCTGACCTCCCCTGTCCACCGAAGTTCTGCAAGGCCAGCAGAAGGGAGACGTTGCCATCACCTCTGGAAGCATTTTACTCACTCCAAAGATGCTTTACATGGCTGCTAAGAAAATGACCAGAAGGATTTGTTGATCCCTGTAAGAAAAACACAATCCCCTTTCACTGGACCTGTAAATGCACCCAACTGAACTCACTGTAGCTGCCTGTGTTGCTTAAACAGGGTTTGGCACTGCAACCTGCCAGATGGTAGAATTAAGCTGGCTTTTGCTTTTAAACACAGGTAACTATACTCTTCCGTAGTGCATCTGGATGCTTTCGATGGCAATAATCACACTGAGTGACTTGGTTAATCTAGAGTAATAATTCTATCCAATGAAGCATTACTCATGTCAGGAGAGACAGGACGGATCAAAAGATTCTAAAGGTAGGAATCTGGTTCAGCAGGGAAGCCTGACAGATACTGCAAGTCCAGGCAGGTGCTGTTCAAGCTATATGGCCAGTTAATGTATGAGGAAGAAAGGATGAATTGTAGATGCAGGTAAGTCACCTGATATGAGTTCTATGAACACAAGGGGCTACAATGATCTGGGCTGACATCCTCGAGCAGGGATGTCCAGCTAAAGGAACTGGATTAAATAAATGCATATCTGTGTAGCACCCACTAAGCCCTAAAATTCAGAATAAAGGATAAAAATAATACCAATTAATAAAAACACAAAGGATTGTAGATTAGACAATATGTCATTAAGACTTTAGAAGATGGAAATTCCAAGGACTAGTTACAACGGACTCAATGGAGTCCAGAAAACAGGATCCCACCTGCCTAGATCAAGTCACACCTCAGGTTCCAGCCAGCTGGGCTGGGATATGGGAAGGGGCTGATAAAACAGGACTCATTCAAGTCATTGTAAGAAACAGGTAGACTTCCAAATCCACTCCCTGGCTCTTCCTACTGGATGACTGTTCCCTTCAACACAGATATGAGGCAGAAGGTTTATTCTCTGGGGAAGTTGGACCAAAAAGGCTCTGCTGAGGCCAGGGTGAAGCCCCTTACTGAAAACAGTGGATTCTGTTGCATATTGCCTATTGAAATTTTAATGTTCTGCTGTGTGTGTGAACAAATTTCCCAGGTCTGGGCTTGCAACCTGGGGAGATGGGATGAGAATAATTTATAGGGACCAGTAGAAATAAAGTATCATATGGGCAGAGTGCTCTGTCTTCCTGGGAATCTTACAATGGAGCAATTACACCTTATTTTTCTAAGTCAATAATTAAATAAAATGAGGGGGGAAATGTAACAAGCAAAACTTTCAGCATGCAATTTTTAATAAACACTCTGTAGTAGAGAATTTCAAACACATACACAAGCAGAAAGAATAGTGGGATGAACCCATTGTCCACATTCAACATGAACTTCAGCAATTATTAACTTATGGCCTATTGTGTTTCATGTTTACTCCCTTCCTTCCCTGGCACTTCCTTTCTATCCCTTATTATTCTAAAGCAAATCCCACTCATCATGTCATTTCATCCACAAAGAGATCAGTGTGTTTTTCTAAAAAAAATAAGAAGTATTTTAAAACTTCACAGATTTAGAACCAGCATATAGGTATATATATATTTATCAAGGACCACATTTATTGGTTGAATTTTCTATACTCATTTTCTTTTAAATTATAAAAAAAAAAAGAAAGTAAATCTTAGAGTCAGGATATTATGGTGTTAGAAAGCCACTTAGAGATATCATTGAATTGCCCTTAATTAACCAACACAACGCCTTAAAGTCAGGGTGTTTAAGTGACCTCCTGAAGATGAGGTGCTGGTTGGGGTGAAGTCTAGAGTAGTGAAGTCTAGACCTATCTGGAATCGATGAGCTTCAGTTTAGGGCTGTGTATAGTGTAGAGCTTAGTAAAATCTGCTATCTACTATGATGACTTGGTATTGTTTAAAATCAGCTAAGTGAGCACTATGTTTCCTCGCATGGCTTGAGTTAGGAATGGCCAAAAGAGAAGTTTATTCGAGATTTCCAAGGTGGAAGGCAAGCGGCAGCCATGGTCACACTGGGAAGATCAGGTGAGGGTTGGGCCCTGCTGCAACTCACATCATGCCCATTGTCATAGATGTGCTGGATCACCTTGTTGTCATGGGGCAATATTCATTCTTCCTACAACTCCCAGGTCCTCTTCAGCGTCTCCATGGCAAAGTGCACCAGTTCTTTTGCACTCACCCATATCATCAAATCCATATCATGGATTTCAGTGAATGACAGACGCAAGTCCCAGTTCATCTTCATGGTTTTCGCTCTGTCGTTGGCCTCCCACACTTCATGCCCTTTTTCCCTTTTCACCTTCTCCCAGCTGACTTAGGCTCAGCACTAGCCACTGGGGTAACACACCAGCTCCCATAATCGCATAAAGTCACATCCTTATAATAAATCCCTTTTATTTACTTATTTTTTAAATTTTCAACTACAGTTGACATGCGATATTATATTAGTTTCAGGCGTACAGCACAGTGGTTAGACATTTATATAATTTAAGACATGATCCCCCTGGTAAGTCTCGTACTCACCTGGCACCACACATAGTTATTGCCATATCATTGACGACATTCCCTATGCTGTACTATCCCTGTGACTGTTTTGTAACTGCCAATTTTTACTTCTTAATCCATTCACCTATTTTCACTCAGCCCCATCCCACTCCCATCTGAAAACCATCAGTTTGTTCTCTGTATAATGAGTTTGTTTCTGCTTTATTTGTTTGTTTATTTTGTTTTTTTAGATTTTACATATAAGTGAAATTATATATTTGTCCTTGTCTGACTTATTTCACTTAATACCCTCTAGATCCATCATGCTCGTGTAAATGATAAAATTTCATTCTTTTTTATGACTGAGTAATATTCCATTGTATATATGCACCATGTCTTTTCTATCCAATTATCTAATGAATGGACACTTAGATTGCTTCCATATCTTGTCTATTGTATATGAAATGTCTTTGTCTATTGTTATAGCCTTTGTTTTAAAGTCTATTTTGTCTGGTATAAGTCTTGCTACTCCAGCTTTTATTTATTTGTTTTCATTTTCATGAAATACCTTTTTCCATCCCTTTACTTTCAGTCTCCATGTGTCTTTCAATCTGAAGTGCGTCTCTTGTAGGCAGCCTATGTAAGTGTCTTATTTTCTTATCCATTGAGCCATCCTATATCTTTTGATTGGAGAATTTAAACCTTTTACATTTAGAGTATTTGTTGACAGATATGTAGTTATTGCCATTTTATTATTTATAATTTTGACCCCTTGAACATTTTTTGATCCCTTTAACATTTATTGTAATCCTGGTTTTGTGTTGACAAATTCCTTTATATGTTTCTTATCAAGGAAGCTCTTTATCTCTCTTTCAAGTCTAAATTATAGCCTTTCTGGGTAGAGTAATCTTGGTTGTAGGTCCTTGCTTATCATCACTTTGAATGCCAATCCCTTGTGGCCTGCAAAGTTTCTGTTGAGAAATCAGCTCACAGTCTTATGGGAATGCCCTTGTTCATAACTAATTGCTTTTCTCTTGATGCTTTTAAGATTCTGTCTTTGTCTCTAACCTTTGGTATTTTAATTATGATGTGTCTTGGTGTGGGGCTCTTTGGGTTCATCTTGTTTGGGACTCTCTGTGCTTCCTAGACTTGTATATCTATTTCCTTCACCAGTTTAGGGAAGTTTTCAGTCATTATTTCTTCAAACAGGTTTTCAATTTCTTGCTCTTTCTCTTCTCCTTCTGGTACCCCTATGAGGTGAATGTTTTAAGGTTGATGTTGTCCCTGAAGCCCCTTAAGCTATACTCATTTTTTTTTCTTTTTTCTTTTTTCTGTTTTGAATAGGTGTTTTCTGCTACCTTGTCTTCCAAATTGCTCATTTGATTATTTGCTTCATCTACTCTGCTGTTGATTTCTTCTAACATATTCTTCATTTCAGTTGTTGTATTCTTCATTTCTGACATTTTTCATGGTTTCTGTCTCTTTATGTGAGCTCTCACTGATTTCATCTACTCTTCTCCTAAGTTCATTGAGCATCCTTATAACCAGTGTTTTGAACTCTGTATCTGGTAGATTGCTTGCCTCCATTTTGTTTAGTTTTTTTTTATGGAGTTTTATCCTGTTTTCTCATTTGGCATATTTTTTTTTGTTTCCTCATTCTGGCTGCCTCCCTGTGATTGCTTCTATGTATTAGGCAGATCTGCTACATCTCCCAGTCTTGGCAGAGTGGTCTTTTATAGCAGGTGGCATGTGAGGCCCAGTGACACAGTTTTCCTGTCCACCTGAGTCAGGTGCTCCAGAGGTAGCTATTGTATGGGTTGTGTGTGCCCTCCTGTTGTAGTTGTGCTTTGATTGCTGTTGGCAAGTCAGTGACTGGGATTGACCCTCAGGTTGACTGGCTGTGAAGAGTGGCTGTGACTAGAGCAGATGAGCTGTTGTGCTGGGTTTGATCCCACAGAGCGGGATTCACTTTATTAGGGCTCTGGTGACTGCTGAGTCCACCCTTTGGGTGTGTCATTTGTGTACCTGATTGGATGGTGCTCTGATGTGGTCTGAAGCCAGCTACCAGCTGTGGTTCTGGGGCCTCTTGGGAGGGGCTTCGGTACAGGCCCAGGTCAGCTGCTGCCTGTGCCCATCCTAGGGCCACCTGGTAGGAGCTGCAAAATGATCTGCAGTTGGTAGTTGCCTGTGCTGGACTTAGAGGCAGCTGGAGAGGCTATGCTGCAAACTGAAGCCAGCTTTCACTAGTGCAGGGGGCTGCTTGTTTGGGGTTTTTGGATCTTTGAGAGATTTTTAGAAAAGTCCACAGTGTGGGTCAAGGCTGGCAATTTATGAGGAACAGCCGCTGAAAGATGTTCAGGCTGGTTGGGTGGGGTGAGTGTTGTAAGCCAGGTTAATGGAGAGCACAGACCGGGAATCTGCCTGTCAGGCTAGCTGGGTGAGGGGAGGGCTCAACAAAGGGACAGTGGTACCTGCTAGCACTTTAGTCTGGAGAGAGTGGCCCTCCAGCCCTCACCCTGAGGCCAGACAATTCTGTTAGTCACCGTATGTCCCTGACACTTTTCGAGCTGTTGCCCCAGTGCTGGAGCTCAGAGAAAGTGAGTCCATCAGTAAGTCATTGTGCTGGACCTTTAAGAGGAATGTCTGGGACTCCAGGAGCCCTCTGTCTCATCCGGACAAAGTCCCTTCTTATTTTCATGGCCAGATACTGTGGGTGCTCCTCTTCCCAGTACTGATGGTCTGGGCTGGGGAGCCCCACATGGGGCTGAGACCCCCTCACTCCTCAGGAGGCACCTCTGCAGCAAAGATACCCCTTCTCAGTTCTTATCTGCCACACGTAGGTGTAGGACCAGCTCATTCCACATCTCTGCCCCGTACCAGCCTTGACGTGACTTACTCTTTATATCCTTAGTTCTAAGAGTTCTGTTCAGCTATTCTTCAGGCGGTTCTCAAGGGCAGTTGTCCTATAATTTAGCTGTAACTTTGATGCTGTTGTGGGAGGAGGCGAGCACAGTGTTTACCTACTCTACCATCATGACAGGAAGTTCATAAATCACTTTTATTACTCAGTGTGGTTCCACTTCTCTGATTGAAACCTTTCTTATACACCTGCATGGACAAATGCACTGAAATAAATAAAAAATGTATGGTATAGACACATTTGAAAATCATTATTGGTTACCATGTTGTATTGAAATAGTCTCTTTTAAGATAGCATATTTCTCAAAAATCATAAAAGAAGATGTCTCTCAAATGCCCTTGTAATTTTAATTTGTACAACATTTTAAACTTTTCATGGCATGCTTACCTCCATTATTTAATTTGATAAATGTGTAAGAATATGTAAGCATTTAGCAGAGAAAATTTTGAGGGCATCTTGTTAATAATTATAAACAAACTTAATTAAATGGAAGTTAGAAAAACTATTTTGTTAGCACTTTAGACAGTAGAGCTCTTCAACTTAGTTTCCTAGTTGTCCACAGAGACATGGCAGATCTCGAGTTTAGGGGTTCTCTATGTGGTATATGTGAAGTGTGGGACCTGGTTGCGAGGATGGAGCTAAGGATCTCACGGGGATGAAATACAAAGATCTTGGAGAAAGGCATTCCAGGCAGAGGGATCAGCAAATGCAAAGGTCCTGATGTAGAAATAAGCATGCGAGTTCAATGTGACTAAAGCACGGAGAGGGCAAAGAATGTGGAAAGGCAGGCACAGCCAGATTATAGACTCTTCCGATCCCTAATGACTTCTATGGGAAACTATGAGACCTTTTCATCAGGGAAGAAATCTAATCTGATTTAAGTATGAATATTGAATAATCTATCTAGAGGAACAAGAGATGAAGAATTAAGACCAATAAAAAATCAGCAATCTTCTTGAAGGCATTCTCTGTGATGTGGTGAGTCTTTACAAGAATTATAAAAGACTAGAACCCAAAGGACAGTTTTCCCTCAAGGTTATCCAAACAAAAAGCAAGGTAACACTCTATGGGCATCCTTAACAACTAGGTAGTGATTGCTGGGTCAATGCCACCACTGTGTAACCCCATGTAGCAATTAGGCATTAGTGCTGTGTTTCACTGAACTGAGTGGCCAGTGTGAGTGGGCAGTCCCCTGTTTGGGGACTGAGGGTGCTGGCGAGAGCCTGTGAGGCCTGAGTGGCATTGCAAGGTCACAGGCTCCCCTGAGTGTAAGAGTCACTGCTAGAGGGGATTCTTAATCTCTGATCACTGTGTGATAGGAGGATTCAGACCTCTAAAGAACTCCTCTGTCCTGAAAGGGGTTGAGAAAACTGTTAGGAACTCAGATGAGGAACTGGCCTTGTAGGCAAAATGATTAATCATTTGAGAAATATCTTACTTATGACTGACTTATCTCAGAAGTAGTTTGTTTTCTTATCCTGTTTATTTCAAATATTTGAGGTTAGAGTTTTACTACATGGGAAGACCTCAGACAAAACCCTTATGTTCTTACTTGCAAGGTATGCTGAGGCTTCAAAATGGGAAGTGAGCATGGATCTGCAGAGAATGTACTAGAAAGGCTAACCAGCTACACAGTTGGGCCTTGCTAGAATTGCCAGCAGCCCAAAGCACAGTGTCTGAAGGACAGTAGAAATGCAGATATAATCCAGGCTGCTAAGTGATCTGAGCCAGCAGTTTAAGTAGGGCACTGTTTCAGATCCCCACGTGGTAAAATCATGGTCCTGGAGAGTTTTGAGTGACAAAGGGAAGGAAAACAATCAGAACAGGGCTTTTATTTGCAGGTATAAGGACAGGTAGGGATCAAAAAGTAGTCACAACCCTGGCCAGTAGGTTGTAGTTAGAACTTTATCCCAAAGGGACAACAGAGGGCAAATTTGGACACCAGGCAGACCAAATCCCAGAATTACTCCAGAAATAACTTGCTGGTAGGTTTGAGGCCAAATTGGTCAGGACTGAGTATGGCACTAAGCAAGACTGAGCTTATGGCTGAAATTCTGCAATTCCTCAGCTGAGTAAAATTAGAGGAGGTATGCCTGAGAGTTACAGGCAGGTAGATTAATGCTGATTGGTATAGAAAGCATCCTTTTTGTTGTTGTTCATTATTGCACATTTCCCTATAGTTTTTTCTGTGGTAGCCCTTTTGCCTGCTCATCATGGCCTATTTTACACAGAACAGGTTGATAAGATGCAGGATTTTCAGTAATGACATATCAAGCACTAACTAAAAAGTTGATCTATGATCATTGAGATGAGACAGTAGCCTCTATCCACTTCTAGGCAGAACAGTGATTAAATATCAATTTATGTTTAAGGTGAAAGTTTTTGCTTCAAACCTTTATTGTCTACTTCTACTTCGTGGTCTAAATCATGTGGTAGCAAACTTTTTCTGTAAAAGGCCACATGGGAAACATTTTAGGCTTTGTAGTCCTTCTGGTCTCTGTCACAACTACTCGGCTCAGCTATAGACAATATGTAAACAAATGAGCACATGTTCCATTAAAACTTTATTTATAATATCAGGAGATGGGCTAGATTGGATCCATGGGCTGTAATTTCCTGGCCCCTGGTCTATATCAGCACTCTCTAAACTTGTTTGGTCACACATCTTATATATGCATAAGAACACGCACACACACATATACACTTACATATATCTGATATAATATATGTATTTAATATAATATAATATAATATATATGTAAGTATGTGTGTATATATATGTGTATGTATATATATATATATACATACACATATATATGTATATATATATATATATATATATATATATATATAAATCTTACAGCATGTCCACAAAGTAATTTTTAAAAGCAGAGATGAAAATATAAATGAAAGTTCTCAATTGATCAGCCTGTGCACCCACTGGGGGACATGCACCCCACTGTGGAAACCCCTTGTGTGAACACAATGAAAGCATGCGAGTTCTCGTCTGCATTATAATCCACTTCATGATCCAAACGCTGAATAGTAAAATAAAAATAGCTTTGAAGTCAAGTACAAACCTAGATTTAATTCTACCTCCCCCATTTACTAGACATGTGACCTTGGGGAAATATTGGATTGTTGGAAAAGTCATGACGTATTTTTTCTATGTTTTTCATTGCAAAAATGCATCGTGACTTTTCTGACAACCCAATAAATCTCTCCAAGCTTGGTTTTCTCCTCTAAAAATATTAACATAATAATATACAATTACATATTTGACAAGTGAATTTACAATGTATTTTTAAATGCTTGAGGAAGCGCCTAGAACATCATAAGAGCTCAAAAAGTAAGTCCGTCTCTTTCTTTTCCACCAAAATCAAAAGTCGAGTCTAACTTAAATGTCACATTTATAGCCATGGTCAACAGTAGAACTTAGGAATTAGGAGAACAACAGAAAGATAACTGTATAGTATGCAAAACAGTATGCAGGTGCTCTCTGGCTCTCGGATGACTGTGATATAGTCAACTCTAACAGGACGGTGCTAAGCTTGTATTTTTGTCTTCTCTTGCCTAGAGAGAATGACTAACTTGGGCCCAGTGAGCACCAATTTCTAGTTTCCCTGAATCACCTTGCCACAACTCTTACTACATCCTTCACACAGAGACCCCTCAAAATGTTGGTTTATAGACAGAAACAAAAAAAAGTTCAGAAATATCATGGCAGGCACTGAGAGAAAATGTGCTAAGGCTCTGTCACGGAAGTAAATGCCAAGTTCTTTTCAATAAAATCCAACTGAGAAACACACTGTCCTTGTTCTCGATGTTTATCGATTCAATAATGAGATGAGCCAAATGCAATCCAGACTGACATATCTCAGTAGGACGTCCCAGGTCACCTTTCTTAGACCAAAGCCCTTCTGGTTCCATATGGAACAGGACAAGGCTGTTGTAATCAGGCAGAGTGACACTGGTAATTGTGACCTGAATCAGATCCTCAGGACCCCAGCAAGGCGACATAAGGGAGTCCATTTGAAGCTACCTCAGAAGAACAACTAAAAGTTTTGTTGTTGATATTTTCAGCTGGCTTTGTGTTCCTAGCACTTGGCTGGATATGCTGGTTTGGTACAAAAAGATCAAAGACTAACTACCCGTCCGTTCAACGAGTCTCCATTTGGGGTAAGTAAAAACGCCCTGGTAACCAGACGTGTGTTGGTTTGCAATTCCTCTCCCTCTTGCAGCCTTTCCTTTCCCCCAGTGACTTCACAGTGGCCACAGCACTAGTTAGGCACAGTTTAGTGAAACAGGGTTTCTGTTTGAAAAGGCTGATAAACTAAGTCTTTTGATAATAGTTCTTATCTGAGACTTAATTTTTAGATACTTACATTCATGTTTCCTTAATGTTATTTTTACAATTCAAAACTACCAAAAAGAACAAAATATAATACAACAGACATCTGTGTATCCATTACAAAAATTTAGTAAATTTTAGCATTTTACCATATTGGCTTCAGAATTTTATTTTTTACAATATGACATTATAGTTTCAGATATAATCTCCATCCCCCATCTCCTTCCCCTCCCACACCCTGGAAAATCAATATCCTAAACTTGAGTTTTATCCTTCCTTGTAAGTATTCTCAAGTTTTGTCATAAATGTATACAATTTATCATTTTGTTTCAATATAACCATTTATAAATGCTATCATCGGCACATATCATTTGCCACTTGATTTCTTCATTCAAAATTATGTTTCATTACATGTGAGTTAGGTCTCAATAAATTTGAAAATAATTGTATTCAAGAATTCTCCATGTTATTCCATATAATTTAAATCATTCAGTTTAATCATGACACAGACTTCCACTGTGCCCCATGGTTTTTTACCCATATTTCTGTTTTTCGCTATTCTAAAAAAATACCTCCATGAGTGTTCTTATACTTGGATATTTTCATCCATCATACACATGCCTTGCTCTTTAGATATTTATTTTATCAGTCTCCTCCTTTTAGGTATAGTTATAAAAAAACAAAATAAAAATAGAAATTTCACTTATATGTGTAACCTAAAAAACAAAATAAATGAACAAACAAAGCAGAAACAGACTCATAGATACAGAGAACAAACTGATGGTTGCCAGGTTGGAGGGGTGTTGGGAGGCTGGGTGAGAAAGGTGAAGGGATTAAGAAGTACAGTTGACAGTTACAAAATAGTCACAGGATGTAAAGCATAGGGAATACAGTCAATAATATTGTAATAACTGTACAGTGCCAGGTGGGCACCAGACTTCTCAGGGGGATCACTTCATAAGCATTACCCTTCCTCTCTTCCAGAACATAAGGCTCCTCCTCCCCAGTTCTGTTCGGGGTCCAGGTTAAGTGCCCCATGGTCCAGCGCTCTTCCTGGTGCTGCCCTTCTAAGTTGTCACCTCCTCCCAACCCCAAGCAGCCAGCAGGCCTCCTGTGCTTCCTAGCAGTTGTGGCTGCTGAATAAAGGATGCTATGCTGAAAATTTGTTGCCTGTCCCTCCCAGAACCCAAGTATCCAGTTGTATTTGCAACCCACACCTCCCCAAACATCATCAGACTCTTGAGATGTCTATCATCATCTTATTTCTCATTCCCCACAGTTTCTTGACCTCATCTTCCCATATGTTGGACACTTCTCCCATCCATACACATCTAATTCCCCATATCCCTGCCTCGTTGGCCTCTTTCTATCAACTTGTCTATCAGTTACTTCATCTATTGACTCAAGGTCAACAATAGCATCAGCAGTTAGCTGATTTCATTTATATAAAAAGTTTTGCATGTGCCTACTATGTGCCAGCCACCATGCCAGGCTAAGAGGGCACAACCCTGGTCTTAAAGGGACACAGTCTATTGAGAAAGACTGACAAGTCAACAGGCACCTATGACGCCAGGTGACGAGAGGCTGTAAGACAAACAGCCACGGACCAGCCTTCTCAGAAGTGCTTTCAGGTGGCTCCTGAAGCAGAAAATGGAAAGGGCTATGGGAACGTTCTTTTTACACAGCAAGCCACAGATTCAGAGTCCCAAAGGCAAGGGAAAGCAGGTGATCTGCAAAACCTCTCCACGCGGTAAGAAGAAAAAATATGAAATTCACATAGTTAGCTGTATTCAAGGCATCTTAGTCCCTTTAAAAAATCTAGAAACACAATCTGGTTCACCCAACCCCCCAAAGTAGCACCATCTGAAACAAATATACACTAAGGGTCAGTGTTATCACCTGGAACAATACAGGCCTAGGGAAAAAAAAAGGGCCGGGAATTCATTCCTTATCTAACTATTGGGCTGTCGGGAAAGTCATGACGTATTTTTCTATGTTTTTCAATGCAAAAATGTGTCATGACTTTCCCAACAACCCAATAGAATGACCGTTCAAGCCCTCTTACCCATTTCCTATTGATTGAGTCACAGGGTAACGTTACATCAGACAGTGATTTTAAGGTGAAATGTAGTGGGTGAGAAGAATGGATTCAAAATAGTACGTTTCTTTCTATGGTCATAATTAGATTTAAGCCTGAAAAGCCTAACGAGTCTAAGAACATTTGATTAGGCGTCCTGACTCATCTCCAGGCAGGACTCCTCTCTCACACACGTGAAGACAGTGGTATCAGTTTACAAAAGTGACACCACAAGAGCCACTGGTTAACATAGGTAGCAAGAGAGGTGGTGGAGGTCAGATCAGTGTGGAAACCGAGAGAGTGATTTTACAATGAATCAAATGTTGATGACTATCGGTTCCTTAGGGCCCGTGGTTTTTGAGCCTTACGTGGACCACCTGTGCAAGATCATAGGCCCGAGATGGTAAGCGAGGACAAAAAAGGAAAAGTGGGGAAGAAGAAAATGGAGTAAAAGAAACTCAAGAGGAAAAAAAAGGAAGGTACAAGAGACTTCAACCGATTTTCTTGGATCAGACCAAAAAATAAATCATAGCTCTTCTGATTTTGGAAGGGCAGATTGACAATTGTCAAGCGTAAACACTTTTTTTCTTATACTAATACACAATAAATAATTCACTTACCAGTATTCCTACACACTAGAAAATGGCACGTTTAAATTAAGCCTAGAATATATCTAGTGCAGATGCTGCCCTCATGTGGACTGTAATGATATTGCTAATTTACCTGTAATAATTTTAAGCAAATTTGAAAATTATGCATTTGCGGACCAATTTGCAACTTATAATTTAGCTCATATTATTTTATACAGAAACAATTACTTTTGCATAAATATAGCTGAGTGTTTTTTTTCTATAAAGAAAATGTTTACAGATTACTAATTAAAATAAAAATTTGTCCCTTAAAACCTTGTTTATCAAATCATGGATCATGAAATCCATTTTGTGAAATTCATTTTGAGTCATGATCAGCCTTCTTTTAAAAAGTTATGAAATAGAACAGAAAAGAATAAATAGAAAATATTAGAAGGAATTGCACAGATCCTTAGCAAGACCCATGTACGCTAAGAAATGGTCATTGTGAAATGTAAGTGGTGTAACACCCACCTGACGGAATAATGTGATAAAAGCATGTCTTAGCTAGGAAAGGTCATTTGATCTTTTTCTCGCTAGTATCTCACTTTATTTTCTGGCATGTAATAGTTAATTTCACCATCAACATAAAAGGCTAATGGAGTAGGTGGAATTCTAAGGTGGCCCACAAGATTACTGTCCCCTAGTGGACACACTTTGTATAATTTCCTCTGGAATGCATTCCGAGCACCTGCGTCAGGTGGAGTCTCTTTCCTGTGATTAGATTACTAACCTGTTGCCTTTCGAGCTAATCAAAAGGGAGGTCATACAAGTGAACCAAATCTAATTAAGTCAGCCCTTAAAAACATCTGGGCCTCCCCCGAAAGAGGTTTGAGGCATAAGGAGAAAGCCCCGTGATAAGGTACGATGTTTAGGCACTGAGCCGGACCCCAAACTCACAGCTGGAAGAACAGGGGCTCCAGTCCTACAAATGCAAGAAAATTAATTCAGCCAACAGCGTGAACGAGTGTGGAAAACCCCAAATTTCAGAAATGAAGGCCGGCGGTGGGACATCTTGATTTCAGCATTGAGAAACCCAAAGCAAAGCGGAGCACTTCTGACTTACACAAATGGTGAGTCAACTTGTGTTGTTCTAAGCCCCTATGTTTATAGCAATTCGTTATGCAGCAATTGAAAACTAATAGTTAATGTTCCACAATCTGATTTTATATTTTACAATTAATTGTGAACCAAAATGCAGTATAACTTTATCCTCTGTCTGCAAAAATGTTGGGACTTTCCTCTGAGTTTGGGTTATGAACTTTTAGTGTTTACTTTAGGCTCCTTATCACAACATGTCCTAAGTACTTGACAATTTTAGGTTCTTCATGATAATAGCCCAATTGTCTTTCAAATTGATAACTTGTTATTAGACGGTTAAAAGAACAATCACATGCAAAATACAGAGGTATGATCAAGTTCAGATTTCACTGCTGGGTCTAAATATATAAAATATGTATTATAAGAAAAATGTCTCTCATCAGCAAACTTTAATTTCATTTGATTCCTATTATAAAAAAGAAAAAAGTACAGAATTTTAAATGATCTCGTATTTGTTTTATTAATTGTGCAACGAAAATAAACCAGGAGGTATAACGTTTAAAATAGTCTTAAAACTGAAAGCTTACACATTTCAAAATTAGCCAGACAGCCAGAAACACAAAATGTGAATTTATTAATAAGTCCTTTGTATATTATTTTTAAAAAGAAAGCTAATAAAGCTATTGGAACTATCTACTAGCTAATCTACAACTATTAATTAGAAAGCTTCTTATTTGTTGTATTTAGAAGTATATCATGTAGTAAAGAAAAGAGCATCTAGCAAAATAAAATTCTCTGGCATGTGTAAATATGCTTTAGGTGACTTCATGCTAAATAAGCTAATATATGAAAAGCCATATTTCCTTATTTTATTTATTATTTTTTACCTTTTGACCCCCTTCACCCGTTTCTCCCAGCCCCACCCCTTGCCTCTGGCAACCACCAATCTGTTCTCTGTATCTATGAGCTTGGTTTATTTGGGGTTTAGATCTGATAGAGCAGTAGATAACAATCAGAAATAGTACAGAAGTATTAAAAAACGTTCCAAGCTGTTCACAGTGCCATTTGGAATCACTGTTAGCCTTCAGCATCTAAAGAAATTCTTCTGATTGTTACAGAATATTGAAAGCCAGTGAAATTTGCTAATTTTATTAAGAGATCCACTGAATAGCCTTCCTCCCCTTTTTTTTTCAGAGAATGCAACTAACCATAACCACTTACTGGATCACATAAAAGTTTTTGGTTGTCATAAGAGACAGCAGAACATATGAACTTGATACATGATGCACTTTTTTTGTTGTTGAAAAGCAATATATTTGGGAAACAAAATAGACATTTGGTGATGTTTTAACATTTTTAATGAATAAAATTTGAGATTACAAGAGAAAAGTGTCTGATATATTCAGCGGTTCCAAAAGACTTTATTGTAATGTCAACCAAAATTTAAAAAGTAATTATCTAAATTACTATACTCCACATTATTGCAGCATACTCATGAGCATATTGTTAATGAAGACAAGTTTAATAAAATGGAATGTGAAAGTGTTATATCTCACTTCTCAGTCTCAGATTTTAATCATTACTTTCTAGAAGAGAAATCTGAACAAAAAGAATAAGATAAAAATTCATTTTACTTTCAAAATCCGAAATCAATTATTGAATTAAATTTAATTTTCCAAAAAAGAGAATAAACCATTATAGATTGCTTATTAATTTAAACAGAATAACCAGATTATTCATTTACACTGTAAACTAAGTATATCATAATTATTATGACAGTATATATCATCGTTTTAGGTAAAGAATGAAGGGAAACTTCTTTTGCTAAATTCAAAAAGACCATCTATACATAAAAAAAAACATACAATTATTACTTGATTAATAAAGAAAAGAAACAAGCTTAGTATAAATGGATTTGAGTGGATTTTTTAACAGTCAGTTCTCCCCATTATATCAAAGGTTTCCCAATTCTTATATTGGCTAATTTTAAGCTCATTTTTCATTGAGGTATAATTGACATATAACGTTAAATCATTTTCAGGTGTACAACATAATGATTTGATATTTGCAGATATTATGAAACAATCTTTACAATAAATCTAGTTAATATCCATCACCACAAATAGTTACAAAAATTTTTTTTGTGTGATGAGAACTTTTAAAATCTATTTTTAGTAATATTCAAATATGCAATATGTATTATTAACAAGAGTCACCATGCTGTACATTACATCCCCAGGACTTATTTATTTTATAACTGGAATTAGTCCATAACTTTTGACCCCCTTTACACATTTCATCCACCTCCAACCCCCAATCCCCACCTCAGGCAACCACCAATCTGTACTCTGTATCTATGAGCTCAGCTTTTTGCTATTGTTACTTTTTTGGAATTTTTTAGATTCCACATGTAAAGGAGATCATTTGATATTTGTCTTTCTCTGACTTATTTCACAGGTCATTTCTATATCTTGGTTATTGTAAATAGCTCTGTAATAAACCAGGGGGTGCATGTATCTTTTTAAATGAGTGTTTTCCTTTTCTTTGCATAAATATACAGAAGTGGAATTGCTGGGTCATATGGTAGTTCTAGTTCTTATTTATTGAAGAACCTCCATTCTGCTTTCCATAGGGGCTGCACCAATTTGCAATTCCACCAGCAGTGCACAGGGGTTCTCTTTTCTCCACATTCTCACCAACATTTGTTATTTTTCTTTGATAATAGCTATTCTCATAGGTGTGAAGTGATCATCTCATTGTGGTTTTTATTTACATTTCCCTGGTGATTAGTGATATTGAGCACATTTTGGTATACCTGTTGGCCATCTGTATGTCTTCTCTGGAAAAATGTGTTTAGATCCTCTGTCCATTTTTTTAATTGGGTTGTTTGGGGGTTATTTTGCTATTGAGTTATGAGTTCTTTAAATATTTTGGATATTAACCCCTTATCAGATACTGATTTGCAGATATTTTCTCCCAAGCAGCAGGCTGCCTTTTCATTTTGTTAATGGTTTCTTTTACTGTGCATAAGTGGTTTAATTTGATGTAGTCCTACTTGTTTTTATTATTGTTATCTTTGCTTTTGGGGTCAAATACAAAAATGATTGTCAAGAACGATGTCAAGCAGCTTGCCACCTAAGTTTTCTTCTGGGAATATTATGGTTTCAGGTCTTACATTCAAGTCTTTAATCTATTTTGAGTTATTTTTTCTGTGTGGTATAAGATAGTGGTCCAGTTTTCTCAACACTGTTGAAGAGACAGTTTTGTCCCCTTGTATATTCTTGACTCTTTTGTTGGAAGTTAATTGAACATACATAAGTGGGTTTATTTCTGGGCTCTCTATTCTGTTTCATTGGTCTAAGTGCCTGTTTTTATGCCAATACTGTATAATTTGATTACTATAGCTTTGTAATATGGTTTAAATCAGGGAGTGTGATGTCTCTACCTTTGTTCTTCTCAATATTGCTTTGACTATTTTGAGACTTTTATGGCTCCATACAAAGTTTAGGATTGTTTATTCTATTACTGAATAAAAATGCCATGGAATTTTGATAGAGATTGCATTAGATTGCTTTGGGTAGTATGAACATTTTAACAATATTAATTCTTCTAATCAATGAGCCTGGAATATCTTTTTATTTGTGCCTTCAATTTCTTTCACTGTTTCATCAGTTTAACAGTGTACAGGTCTTTCACCTACTTGGTTAAATTTATTCCCGGTTGTTGTTATTTTATGCAATTGTAAACAGAATTGTTTTCTTAAATTTTCTTTCTGATAGTTCATTATTGGTGTATAAAAATGCAACAATTTTTTGTATATTGAGTTTATATCCTGCAGCTTTCCTGAATTCATTTATTAGTTCTAACAGTTTTTGAAGGACCTTGTGGGGTTTTCTATATATAGTATCATGTTATCTGCAAACAGTGACAGTTTTGCTTTTCAATTTGAATGCCATTTGTTTGTTTGTTTATTTATTTATTTATTTATTTATTTATTTATTTATTGCCTAATTGCTGTGGCTAAGAAAGATTTCCAGTATTATGTTGTAAGTATGGCAAGAGTGGGTGTTCATGTCTTGTTTTTGATCTTAGAGTAAAAGATTTCAGCTTTACATCATTGAGTATGATGTTAGCTGTGGGCTTGTCATATATGGCCTTTATTATGTTAAAGTAAATTCACTCTATACCCACATTATTGAGAGCTTTTATCATAAATCGATGTTGAATTTTCTCAAATGCTTTTTGTACACCTATTGAGATGATCATATACTTTTTATCCTTTATTTTGTTAATGTAGTATATCAAATTGACTGATTTGTAAATGTTGAACAATTCTTGCATCCCTGAAATAAATCTCACTTTATTGTGGTATATGATCCTTTTCATGTATTGTCAAATTTGGTTTGCTAATATTTTGCTGAGAATTTTCCCATCTATGTTCATCAGGGATATTGGCCTGTAATTTTCTTGGACTGTCCTTGCCTGGTTTTGGTATCAGGATAATGCTGGACTCAAAATGTGTTTGGAAGTGTTTCCTCCTCTTCTGTTTTTTGGGAAGAGTTTGAGGATTGGCATTAATTCTTTTTTAAATGTGCGGTAGAATTCACCAGTGAAGTCTTCTTGTTCAGACTTTTGCTTGTTGGGAGGTTTTTTATTATTGATTCAATTTCCTTACTAGTAATTGGTCTGTTCAGATTTTCTATCTCTTCATGATTCAGTCTTGGTAGGCTGTATTTTTCTAGCAATTTATCTCTTCTGTTTGTCTCATGTGTTATTATATAATTGTTCATAGTAGTCTATTATGATACTTTGTATTTCTGTAGTATCAATTGAAATGTCTCCTCTTTCATTTGGATTTTGAGTCCTTTCTGTTTTTTTTCTTGGTGAGTCTATCTAAAGGTTTGTAAATTTTGTTTAGTTTTTCAAAGAGCCAGCTCTTTTTTTCATTGATCTTTTCTATTGTCTTGTTAGTTTTAATTTTACTTAGTTTTGTTCTTATCTTTGGTTTTTCCTCCATTCCACTAACTGAGCTTTGTTTGTTCTTTTTTCTGGTTCCTTGAGGTGTAAAGTTAAGTTTTTTATTTGAGACTTTTTTTGTGTCTTGATGTGTTTATTGAGGTGAACTTCCCTCTTAGAAATGCTTTTGCTGTATCCTATAAGTTTTAGTATGTTGTATTTTCACCTCATTTGTCTCAAGGTATTTTTTTATTTCTCTTTGCATTTCTTTGACCCATTGGTTGTTCATAGCATGTTGTTTAATCTCTACATATTTGTGAATTTTCCAGTTTTGTGTAATTGATTTCTAGTTTCATACCTTTGTGGTCAGAAAAGATGCTCAATATGATTTCAATCTTCTTACATTTACTGAGAGTTGTTTTGTGGCCTAACGATCTATACTGGAAGATTTTCTATGTGCACTTGAGAAAAATGTATATTGTATACATTTGGGATGAAATGCGCTGTCCACCTGGTCTAATGGGTCATTTAAGGCAGATGTTTCCTAATTAATTTTCTTGTAGGATGATGTATCCATTGATGAAAGTGGGGTATTAAAGTCTATGACTATTGTCATTGCTGTCTATTGCTGTCTACTTCTCCCTTTAGGTCCGTTAATATGTGCTTCATATTGGGTTGTCGGAAAAGCCATGATGTATTTTTTCTATGTTTTTCGTTGCAAAAATGCATCATGACTTTTCCGACAACCCAATATTTAGGTACTTTATGGCGTGTGCATAAATATTTACAAATGTTATATCCTCTTGTTGGATTGACCTCTTTATCAGTATGTAATTCATTCTTTGTTTCCTATTACATTCTTTTATTTTTTATATTTTTGAATTTATTTGACATATAACATTGCATAAATTAAGGTTTATAATGTGTTAATCTGATACATTTATATATTGTAATTCCCACTGTAGTGCTATTTATCACCTCTATCACATTACATAATTATCCTTTCTTTTTAGTGGTTGGGATAATTAGTTTTAGTCTCTAAATTATAGTATAGTATAGTTATATTCTTTATATAGT
Source organism: Hipposideros armiger (assembly GCF_001890085.2). Lineage (NCBI taxonomy): Eukaryota > Metazoa > Chordata > Mammalia > Chiroptera > Hipposideridae > Hipposideros > Hipposideros armiger. The sequence continues at coordinate 1,153,717 of NW_017731569.1, forward strand.
GCATATATAGATCTCTATGGCTTATTTTCTATTCCTTGCAAGTTTATAACTCTTAAACAACATCAATCTTTAGTTCCAACCCTCCATATTCTAGTAACCACCATTTTACTCTGCTTTTTACTAGTTCTTTTTTTGTTTTAGATTCCACATATAAATGATATCATACATTATTTATCTTTCCCTGTCAAATTTATCTCACTTAGCATAATGTGCTCATGATCTAATCATATTGTTGCAAATGACATGATATCCTCCTTTCTCGTGGCTTAATAATATTCCATTACATTTATATACCACATATTTTATTAATTCATTAATATGGACATTTAGGATATTATGAATAGTGCTGTAATAAACACAAGAGTGCATATACCTCTTATATAATTCTGTTTTGTTTCCTTTGGTTATATACCTGGACGTGGAATTGCTGGGTCATGGTAGATGTAGTTTTAATTATTTGAGGAACCGCTATATTACTTTCCATAGTAGATGTACCAATTTACATTCTCATCAACAGTGCATAAGGGTTTCCTTTTTACTACATCCTCACCAGCACCTGCTGTCTCTTGTTTTCTTGATGTTAGCTATCTAATGGGTGTGAGGTGATAATCTCCTTGTGGTTTTGATTTGTATTTTCCTGATTGTTAGTGACGTTGAGCATCCTTTCATGTGCTTGTTGGCCATTTTGATTTAATTTCTTTGGAAAAGTGTTCTGACCATTTTTAAATGGATTGTGTTTTTGTTATTAAGTTGTATGAGTTCTTTATATAATTTGGACATTAACCCCTTATTCAATACATGGTTTGCAAAATTTCACTCCAATCCTGTAGCTTGTCTTTTATTTTGTTAATTGTTTATTTTGCTGTGCAGAAGGCTTTGAGTTTGATAGAGTTCCATTTATTGTTTTTTGCTTTTGTTGTTTGTACTTTTGGCATCATTTCCAAAAGTTGTTGCCTTGACCAATGTCAAGGAGCTTCTTCCCACATTTCTTCTAGCAGTTTTGTGGCATCAGATCTTATGTATAAGTCTTTGATCCACTTTGAGTTAATTTCTGTGAATGGTGTGAGATAGGGGTCCAAATTCATTGTTCTGCTTGTGGTTCTCCATGTTACCCAGCACTATTTGTTGAAGAAACTATTCTTTTCCCATTGGGTGTCCTTGGCTCCCTTTTTGATATTAGTTGACCATATATACTGAGATTTAATTCTGGGCTTTCTGTTCTGTCCCATTGGTCTATATGTCTATTTTTGAGCCAGTGCCATACTGTTATTACTATGGCTTTGTAGTATAGTCTGAAATCAGGAAATGTGATATCTTCAATTTGCCCTTTCTCAAGATTGCTTAGGCAATTTGGGGTCTTTTGTGGTTCTAGTTTTTGTAAACTAGATTATTAAAAAATTAGGATTATTTGTTCTAGTTCTGTGAAAAATACCATTGGCATTTTGATAGGGGTTACGTTGAATCTGTAGATTGCTTTGGGAATTATGGACACTTAAGCAATATTCTTTTGATCCATGAACATAAGATGTCCTTTATTTATTTGTGTCTTCCTCAATTTCTTTTAGTAGAATCTTGTAGTGTTTGTAGTATGGATCTTTCATTTGGTTAATTTATTTCTGGGTATTTTATTATTTTTGGTGCTATTATGAAAGGGATAGTTTTTTTAATGTCTTTTTTAGATGTTTCATCATTAGTGTAAAGAAATGAAACTGATTTCTGTATGTTGATTTTGTATCCTGCAACTTTACTGAAATTGTTTATTAATTCCAACAATTTTTTGGTTGAGTCTGGGATTTTATATAGATAAAATCATATCATCAGCAAATAGTGACAATATTATTTCTTTTCCAATTTGGATGTATTTTCTTTGTCTTGTGTAATTGCTGTAACTAGGACTTCAATACTATATTGAATAGCAGTAGTAGTGAGAGTGGGCGTCTTATGTTGTTCCTGATCTTAAAAGCTGTCAGTTTTCTCCACTAAGTATAATATTAGCTGTGGTTCTTTTGTATATGGCCTTTATTATGTGAGGTATGTTCCTTCTGTACCCAGCCTGTTAAGGGTTTTTTATCATGAAGGGGTTGCTGTATTTTGTGAAATATTTTTTCAGAGTCTGTTGAGGACTCCCCAGGGCCTCCTTCCAGGTGCTGGTATGGGGTGGGTGCTGCTTGGCAGAGCTGCTGGGTTCTGTGGGGTGGGGTGCCACTGTGGCGTGGTTTAGGGATGTGCTGACCAGAGGAGCAGATTGGGCTGGGTGGGTCCTCAGAGGAAAGCCTAGGTCAGGGAAAACTATTAATAAGTTAATATTGCATGCCAGAACTGGCATCTACCTGCATGGGGCCTGCTAGGTGGAAGGAAAGCAAGATAAACCAAATCAAGAGACAGTGGCACCTGCCAGTGCCTCCATTCTCAGAAAAAGCTCCAACAGATCCCTGCCCCTCCAGCACATATTTTCAAAACACTGCCTCTGTTGAGACACAGTGAGTTGAGTTTGCACGTGGGCTTTTAAAGAGCAGACTTGGTTTCCCATAGCCCTATGGCTCCAAATGATGTAAGCCTTGCTGGTCCTCAAATCTAGATGTTACATGGGTTCCTCTCCCTGGTGCTGGTCCCCTGAGCTGGGGAGCCTGATGTGGGTCTCAGATCCTTTGCTCCTCAGGGGGGACCACCTCAGCCATAATATCCCTCCCAGCTTTGGGATGCTGCACCAAGATTGCGGGTCCTGACAAGACCATGTTTCTCAACCTCCAACCCGTCTCAGAGTGGCTTTTCTTTACATCCTCAGTTGTAGAGAATCTGTTCTGCTGGCCCTCAGGTTGGTCTCAGAGATAGTTGCTCTAGAGATGTAGTTGTAGTTTTGGTGTGTCATGGGGGGAGGTGAGCTCAGCATCTTCCAACTTGACCAGTATCCACAGCCCAACTCATTTTATGAGTCTAACACTATCTTCATCCCAGCATTTACTAGGAACAGTTTAAGAAAGACAAATTGTAGACCTTTTGTTTTTTTAAAAAAAAGGACCAAAAAAATCTAAATGAAACCAAGTTGGATGTATCTCAATAATTCAAGATTGATTCAACATCATAAAAACCTATCATTGAGTCAGCATATTAACAGGTTAAATGAAATAATCTTATTTTAATAAGTGCAGAAAACATTTCTTAAAATTCACATTTTTTATAATAAAAATACTCTTACAAACTTGAAACAATGACAAAAGATTGAAATTAGCAAAGAGAGAAAGATATACATTATCATTATTTATATTTAATATTGCATTGAAGACCATAGGCAATAAAAAATAAAAAAATATAAGAATAGGAAAGGAAGATATAAAGCTAACATACATACAGTATTTACATACTGACTGTGTATGTAAAGAGTCTAAAGATAAATTTGTATAACATAAATTTAAGGCTGTTGAATAAAACATTCAAAACAAATCATTGGAAATGAAATTTTAAAAATATCATTTACAGTAGTATAAAAAAATATCAAATACCTAGAAGTTAACCTGGCAAAAGGTGTGCAAATCTTCTATGGAGAACCCACATAATTTCATTGAGAGAGATTACAAAATATCTCAATAGAAGAGGTACACAATGTTCATGGATTATAAGACTCAACAGGATGATTTTCTGGAACTTAAATATCATGTCAAAATGTGTGGAAATGCAAAAGGACAAGAATAGTCAAGACACTCGAGGGAAAACAAGATAGCAGGACAGCTCTGCTATTTAGTAAAAATTATAAGGCTACAGTGATTAAAACAGTATGATTCTGGTGCAAAAATAGTTCTAAAGTGTAATAGACACACAGACATGTATAAAGATATTTGCTTTATGACAAAGAAGTAGGGTAAAGAAGTTTTCAATAAGTGTTACTAGAACAACTAGATATCCATGTGGACAATATAAAATGCAATTGTAACCCTATCCCATACTATCCACAAAAATCAAATCCAGATAGATTATAGATCTATAGGTGAAAAACAAAATAAAATTTCGAGAATATACAGAGGGTGCCAAAAATATATATATATATACATTTTAAGAAAGGAAAAAAAATAACTTAAAATTTTAATTCCCAATATATACTAATAACAAAAGATGAATACAAGTCACTTTTGATTTCTGCAATTATAAGAGGTGCTCAAAGTGGTTACCTTCTGCATCCTGACACTTCTAATTACGGCGAACTACTGTTTGAGCAACGTTGACCAAAGTGTCCACTTGTATACGTTTTTTTGGCACTCCTGTGTGTATATACATATACATGTGCATATACATATATCTATATATGTGTGGTGTGGTGTGTGTGTGTGTGTGTGTGTGTGTGTGTATACATTTACTCATGATTCGAGGCTAGGGAAATATTCTTTAAACAAGATATAAAATGACCTTAAAAGTGATAGAATTACTAATTTTAATACAGTACAATTTATCATCAAAACACCCCATATACTCATACACAGATGTTGAATTATAACCTTGTATACCTGAGAATTGTTAACCAGTGCTACCCCAATACATTTGATATAAAGAAACACATAAACAGAATTAAAAGGCAACCTACACATTGTGAAAGTATATTTATAACACATATAACTGACAAAAGCCTTATAGCAGACTATAGAAAAAACTACTATGTATTAACAAGAAAATGTCAATAAGAAAAGAGGCAAAAGACCTCAACAGGAATCCATAGAGGATATACAAATGTTCAATAAACAAATGAAAAGGTATTCAATCTCACTAGCAACTAAGGAAATGCAAAATTAAAACCACAAGACTACTATTACACACCCAGAATATGTAGCAACAGGAATTCACACACACTGCTCAGACACGTACAGTGATCCAACCATTTTGGAAATTAGGTGAGAATTATCTAGCAGTGTTGATGGCTGTTTTGCGGGCAGCTTCTAAGATGGTCCCAATGATCCTTGTCTCCTGGTATTAACATCCTTGTATAATACCGCACCTTCGGATGAGGGCTAGACCTCAATGCTTCCAATGAATAGAATATGGCAAAAGTGATGGGAAATTGCTTCTAACTTTAGGTTATACAGGACTGTGATTTCCACAGTCCTCACTGGCACCCACTCTCGGTCTTCTCTCTTGCTATTTGAGGAAGCAAGTCACTTCCTCAAGGAGAGGTCCTTGTTGTAAGTGCCCAAAGAGAGGTCCATACGGGAAGAAACTGAGGACCGCTTCTGGTCAGTAGCACACAAGGAAACGAATCCTGCCAACAACCATGCGTGAGCTTAGAAAGATTCTCCCCCGGCTGAGTCTCGATGACTGCTGCCTTCTGAGTGACTCTGAGCCAGAGGACCCAGTTAGGCTGTGGCCAGATTCCAGGCCCACAGAAACTGAGATAACATTGCTTTAAGACACTAAATTTTGTGGTAAATTATTACACAGCAATAGCTAGCTAACAGATGTAAACCAGCCCAGGCTGTCTGTGTGAACACAGCACCACAATTCCCTTCCATGTTTGAGAACTGGGCTTCTCAGGCTCTTTTCTGTGTGAGTCCCACTTTGTTACCAGCACAAGGAACTGACATAAGACTGAGGACATGTGTCTCGGGCCTCAGTCCTTGGTCCCCTTTTATCTATCTAAATTCACTTTTGTGATCTCAGCCAAAATTATGGCTTTGAAACCTACTCCACTATCTCTGTTTAGAGGAACTCCATCCTTTCAGTTGCCAGCCCAAAACTCTTGGAACATTTCTTTTGATTCCGAACGCAGTATATCCAATCCATAAACAAATCCTAATGGTTCTGCTTTCAGAATATTATCTTGAAGTTGGCCGTTTTTACCACCTCCATTGCTACCCTTCTGTTCCAATTCCGCATCTCTGGCCTGGATTAAATAGTTTAATCTGCATTTGCCCTTTTACAGTCTCTTCTCACCAAATCCAGGATGATACCTTTAAAAATGTCAAATCATGAGCTCTGCTGCTGAAAACCATGAACGGTTCCCATTCCTGAGTGAAACCAGTCTTTATTGGGGACCACAGTGCCCTCCAGCATTTGCCCTGTCACCGTCCTGTTCTCATCTCTTCTGCTTTCCTCCGTGTTCCCCGCCTGCAGCCACACTGGCCTCTTTGCTCTTCCACACACACACGGGGCATGCTTTGCCCTAAGCCTTTGCCTAGGCTGTTCCCTCCTTTCCAGCAGCTTTTCTCAAAGGGGATTCTGCAAATCACCCAGAGGTGTGATTAGTAAGTAGGGCTGGGCGGGGCAGGGGGTGTTGAGAACCTGAATTTCTAACAAGTTCTCAAAGGCTGCTGATACTGCTGATGTGGGGAACACACTTTGAGAACCACTACCCTAGGGCATCCGTTGTGTGCAATATATTAAATTCTCCTACGCATCTAGAGTAATTGTTATATACCATCCTAGGGAGAATTGTGGAAAAAATCACTAATGGCACTTTGTAGAACGCCAGTTGAGAAGCTGAAACAGCTTCAGGGCTCACTCCATCTCCAAGTCTTTGCTCAAGTGTCAACTCCTTAACGAGATGACCGATTTATCAGCGTGATCTCTCCCATCTCCATTTGCTCAACTCCCCTTACTGTGATTTCCTTTTCCCCCTTTTCTCCTATAGCACTTAGGACCTAACATACTGTGATTTACTTACTTGTTTATGGTTTACTGTCTCTATCCCCCAAATTAGACTGTAAAATCTAAGATGCAGGGATCTTTGATTTTTATTACAAGGGCTGAACAGACTCTTTTGAATATAAACGAAACATTTGAATTGAAAACGAATCCTTTAACTTCCTCAGCAGAAATATAAACTTTTTTTAAAATGTACTAAACTGCGTATGTTCATAGGAAGAGCACAGTAGTGGGAAAAACAGACTTGAAATCAGGTAAACCTGGATTCAAAGGTCAGCCTCACTATTACCAGCTAAATGTGTACACAAGGTTACATCTTTCAGGCTCAGTATCTTTATTTTTAAAAGTGTTAACAGCAGATGATTGTTAGAATTAGACAAATGTATACAAAATGTCTAGCCCGGTCTTGTCATTAAAGAAGTGCTTCATAAATATACTTCCCCTGCTCTAGCACTCACATTTCATTTAAAGTACAAGCTACTTTAAAGCCAATCTTTTTTAGTTCTAGATAGAATTATATATAAAGGCACTTTTTAGAAATAAAAATCTCCAATGATCTTAAGTAAAAAGATTTTTAAACTTAACATTAAAGCCTTTGCATAACCTTTCCATAATAGTACCTTCAAGTGAAAAGTTCTCCAACATATATCAAATATAATGTGGAACAGTAATATTTTGCTATTTTACTGATACTGAGAAAACATTTCAAGTTGAAACCCCATAAAATACTAAAATTTCCCAACAGTGTTCATCCATAAAAGTGTTTCGGGGCAACAGGCTACTTGAGTTCTAGTAAGCCTTCCAAATGGGACTAAAACTAAACCTCACAAGTATTTTAGAGAAACAATTTTTACAAACATGGGTATTCTGTCTACCTGCTTTAGATATGAATGCCCTATACAAGACCATAACAACACCACCCCCTTTCACGACTGTAAGGAGACATATATATGGTATCCACAGGGTTTATGCTGCACATTCATGCATGACCTGGTATTGCCGAAATAGTCTTTATTTCTGAACATTCCAAAACAGCAGTGTACACAGTAACAAATATTAAGTTATATACCATAAGAAAAGCATCCATTAGTGCAAATGGGTTTTGTAAAAGGTCTATCAAAAGGATTTATTTGCTTTAAAATGCATTCATTTCCAGAAGCATTGTTAATAAAACATTACAGTTTCATCCTCTGTAACAAAGTATTGAAAATCAATTGTGGTACAGTAGCAAACATTGCAGGTATTAAGTGCAATGAGCTTGTGACGCCATTATGAATATGAAACCCATGGAGGAAAATAAATTAATGATGAAAAAGACACCATTTAACTTGCTGCCTGGCTATCTCCTTGCAATGCTTCAGATTACATTGTGCTCATTCAACGTAAAATTATGTCTCTCAGATTTCATGGTGGATTTTTGCTGATATATCCCTAGAGCTAAAAAAATAGTACCTTACCACAAAAATATTTTTATGGCACAAAATTTAAGTTGTTCCACAGTGGTTCACAGAGGTGTAAAAAGAAAGAGGCACAAAAAATAAAATTCCTGTAAACTATAAAAAAGTAAATTTCAAAGCATACATTATAGAACATAGTAGTAAATATGTAATGTGTTAAAATACAGAACATGTAATGCGAAGATGTTTAAAACAGACGAGTAAATTGAACAAGTTACTTAAAAGCAAACAAACTCATATGATAAAGAAAGCATTATTGATACATCTCAAATCTCTCAAAAAGTGTTCAGGTACATAGCAGTTCTACAAAAACTTCCTAGATCTAAGTGTCACAATACTGCAAGCGTGGATTTGGGAGTGCTGCAGTATCGCAGGCAAACATTTAAGTGCAATCATTAGTCTCTGGTGATCGGTCCATTGAAAACAATGCAGTAAGTAGGTTAAAGAATCTCCCGACATCCACTGCTACCCAGCCAGCTAGGTAACACAACCCTCATTTCCACTTCTTTCCCCTTCTTCAAGGTACGTCCAACTGCGTCAGTAGCAACCATCTCTCCAGTTTCCGTCTCTCAGAGTGCTGAGTGAAGACAGCGGCTTTGGAGGCTGAAGGAAACTGTCAGGGTAAGAAAACGGGAAACTGTTAGTAACCCCGAGTCGCATCACTTGCTTCCCTCTGCTCGCCCACCTATGCTCCTCCACTCCGGGAATGACCACCTTTGGGCCCTTTTCCAGGTGTACCTCATGCTTCACACTTCGGAGCTTCGCAACACCGCCCTCTGCTGGACACCCACTGTCAGCACAGGACCAGCATTTGTACATGCACAAGTGGGTTTGCAGCGTGAGTGAAAGGTGATCAGTATCCTTAGATGTATAAAGGATATTTTTAAATCAGAAAGATAAACTCCTCAATATAAATATGGCCAAAAAACAAATGTTACTTCAATGAATATTAATAGCAAATTAATACGAAGAAATTTTCAACCTTACAAATAATGAAAGATTTGCCTATCACATTGGCAAAACATTTAAAAAGAATAATTCCTAATGTTTGCCTACAGTTGGAAAAACAGATACTCTCAATACTCTCAAATAGTCTTGCAGTGACAACCTTCCCAAGAGTTGAGTTTGGAGACATATATCCAAGGATAAATAGATGGTCCTATCTACCCATCTATGTCCCATTCAGCCATAAACACACCTCAGCACTGCATTTACTAGGGGGGATAAGCCAAAATGTACTGAACAAACATGCACCAAAATTATTTCTATCTGAGTAGTAGTAGTATATAGATCAGCCTTTATTTTCTGTTTTTCAATAGTTTGTGATCTGAGAGCACCTATTACTTCTAATCAGAAAATAAAAAGCAAAACTATTTATACATACCAATGCATAAGGAAAGAAAAATTACTTGTTCCCACATCCCTTTCAAACTTTTACTACGGTTCCCCTCCTCTCACTATCCTTGTCTCTTGTAAGAGTTTCTACATTTACTGCCTCCATGGTCTCATCTTTCAAGCTCTCTTGAACCTTTCATACAATTTTTTAACCATAAATACTCCAGGATATCCAGGTTCAAGAAAGGTACCTCATGACCATGAACTCATCTAACATGTGTCTTAAAAGTAACCTAGAATTTTTTGGGGAAAAAAAATGCTACCTGGACTATAGCAAACTTACCAACATAAGCTAACAAATCCCATCTAAATATCACTAACATGCTTTTAAACCACGAGTGTGAAGGGAAGGTGAGTGTGTGCATGTGCATAGTTTTGCTCATTTTGATAAAATTATTGATTCAAAAAATACTTGCAATACTGTGTTGGGCATAGCTCTTAGCATTAGGGACACATAGCAGTGAACCAAAGATCAACTACCCTCCCCTCTTCAGGAAGCTTGCGTTGAGGAGAGTCAGCCCATAAATTAGTCAGCAGAATGTATAATCCAACAGATGGTGACAAATGCTACGGGGAGAAATGAGAGGGGAAAGGAGGGGTTACAACTCTCGCAGGAGCTGCAATTTTGGACAGAGACGTCATCTGAGCGAAGCCCTGAAGGAGGGGAAAGCAGGTGATGCAAATAACTTGGCGGAAGGAAAATGCAAGAGCTCTGGGGATGGAGCTTATTAGGTAAATTAAAGCAAAAGCAAACAGGGCATCAGGAATGAGGGGAGATGACATCAGAGAGAAAGGGACCTGAGCACGCGGAGTCACCGCCACCCCATCACTTTCCAGAGGAAGGACAAGTCAGGCCTGATTCAAAGGAACAGGCAAGATGGTGCCGGGAGCAGTTTCTAGTCACAAATTGCAAATGAAGTTATGTAGACCAAGAAACAAAGATTCTTACCTTCTAACAGGTTGTGCAATTTTGCTTCGAGGCAGGTTACTTCCATTTATTGCCAATGAAGGTCTCGGAAGTGCACTGCGGCCCATTATCCCAGAAGCTGTAGCTTTGTTTGGTGTGGGGATTCCAGTGTTGGAATATAACGGTAAGCCATTGGATAAAGGCATGTTACTGCTGCCTTGGACGGTTGGACTCACATAGGCTGTAGCTTTAAGAGGCTGTCGGACAGACACTGGGAAATGTCCCACGCTGTGGATTCTATGTTGAAGCTGTCCTGGTGACGGAACTAGAAGAGAAAATGACATGGAAAGAAGAGATCGTCTACCACCATCCAACTCAGGAAATGTGCATTATATTCAAAAAAGCTTATACTGTCTCAAAGTTATATAAATACAGAGGGTGCCAAAAAAAATGAACACACATTTTAAGAAAGGAAAAAAATGTATTAAAATTGTAATATTCAATATATACCGATAACAAAAGATGAATACCAGCTATGTTTGACTTCTGCAGTTACAAAAGGTGCTCAAAGTGGTTACCATCAGCGTCGAGATACTTCTGATTATGGCGAACTACTGCTTGAGCAACGTTGACCAAAGTGTTAACGTCTCTTAAAATGTATATACACTTTTTTGGCACCCCTGGTATACATAAGATGAAATACAAGTCCCAGACAGCATTTAGTACTGAAAATTCTAATTCTTCTATTCTGTCTATCGACAACATTTTTGAGTGCCTAATTGTATTATTACATTCTAAGAACAACCTCCTTTTCTTTAACAAATTTGAGTTTTCACAGGATACTTTCTTCCTTGCTTGCTTAGAAGACATTAGAATTTCTTGATGGTTGCTTTGGGGATTATTTCATGAAAATAGAGCAAGGGACAATTTAGCTGTAATTACAGAAAAGAAGACAGAAGTGATATTGGTAGATACAAACAGCTTATTACAAATGTATTTCTTAGGTAAATGCCATGATAAAAACTATTTATCTCATAGGGTTGGTGGGATGATTAAATGAGTTAATCTACATGAAGCCTTGCAGTGGCGCCTGGCACGTCGCTACCACTCAACCTCTTATTACCCTGATAATGACAGCAAAATCCACAAAATGAAGGGACACAAATCTAAAAAAGATATTTGTGATTCAATTTTTCCCTTGGAGAAAAGGACTAAAAATTTTAAAAATTTCTTCCAAACAGTTCAGTTTCTTAATGTAAAATGGTACACACTGTTGGGCCAGTACATTGAGAAGTTTTTAAGGGTTCTTACCCAGAGAGGTCCCTTCATTTTACAGATTTTGCTGTCATTATCAAGGTAATAAGAAGTTGAGTGGTTACTATGTGCACAAAGCTCTGCCTGTTTGCTAACTACTCCAGCCTTCGCTGCCTAATATCTACCATTCAGTTAAACAGGAACATACTGTTTTCAAAATCAATTTAGCTGATTTTGAACTTACTTAAGCATAGGATATATAACAATAAAAATAGAAATAAATAAATTGAAATAAAAACAGAAGGGGAGAAAAACAGGAAATGTCTATAGTTTTATTTAATATCACTTGAAAATATTTCCTTAAAAACTAGTTTTGCTCAAGTACATAGTAGGTGAAATCTGTACTAAGGAATGCTGATGTGTGTGTATAGTAGAGAAACAATTCAATGAAAAATAAGGTCTCTGTGAGACTCTGCTATAGTTCTGTTCCCATCAAGTTTCTGGGACACAGTGATCTTGTGTTGGCTGACAAACCATCTCTAAGTTCCTTTCCAACCAATTCTACAGTTTCTGCTCATGCTGAACCACCCATTCCCACCCAAAGTAAAAATACAAACACCGAATTGAACGGTCACTGCCCTGCTCAATGCTGGAGAAAATGTATAGAGAATGAGGAGCAGATCATGTGTAAGCTGAAATGGAGTAGATAAATAACTACTTCAGACACATGAAAATATAACTTCATTTTTTTGAGGAATAAACCTATGGACTGGTAAAAAAAAAAAAAAAAACACCAAAGTAACAGGTAGAGAGAATAAGTGTGCTCTCTTTAGAGTAAGGGTATCAAATAGATAGTCAGAAAGAGGCAGATCTACAAAGAAAACAGATTATTTTGTATGATGAGTGGACAAATTACCGTTTAGTGCTTCTACTGCTACCCTTGGATATAACAGATTACATGTAATTTACTAATTATTAATTGGTAGCATAGGCACTGGTAAAAATACTACTCAATTGTAATGATGAATTATTAAAAAGAAAGTCACAAGACAAGGAGAAAAGTTTCCAGTAGTGTTCTCAAGGAAGAAAAAAAAAAGAAGAAATGGAATAGTAAGATATTTTCCTATTGGTGTTACAGCTAATTAAAAGATACAAAAAATAAAAACTGTACTTACTACAAGACTGTACTCTTGAAATTCCATTCCCAGCGCCATGCAAGCTTGAGTCAAAACTCTGACTATTTCGCACGGTGACTGGAGAACTTACGCCGCTGCTAACAGTAGTTGTACTTGGCATCCGAGCTAGATTAGGCATGCTTCTTCGGAGCTTGTCTAGAAGAGAAAAAAACTGTATTAAGTTAAAAATCACCAATTTTATGCCAATTAAAACACTAGCTTTCAAAAGTAAAAACAAATTGTAAAATCATATTTTGCTCAACAAATAAAAATTATCATGTCATTATAAACTATAACAAGCTAACAGAATTAACATCCTATATAGGGAAACACTTAATATCTCCAGAAAGGTTCCATCAAATAGACTGTTGAAAGCAAGCATGAGTTCTATGAAAAGACGTAGGAGATTGGCTACTCATTTAGCTATTTGTTCTTATACAATAAGTGGATAAAATGTATTAAAGTGAGGTTGAAAATAATCTTACACCCATTTAGTTTTTTAAAAAGACACCAGAAATTTACATGTTAATAAAAACGAACAAAAAAAACCTAGGAGTCAAAACCAACACTAACTGAATCTTTTGCTAGCATATCAAAACGGAAGAAATTATTAAAATTATAACTTGAGATGTTTTGAGATAGTCACTGATCACATCAACATGACCACATTAACTGCTGAAACGTTCTGTCATAAGTATGCCACCAAATCTTTGGAGACTTGAAAAAGAGTGCTTCCATTTCTTTCTCCTTGCTAAGTACGTTTTCTGCCGCTAAGGGGCAGCAGAGAGTCACGCACAGATTTTTATTTTATTTTAATTTATTTTATTGAGAGGTGAAATCAGCCGCAAGACTGCAACTGTACAAGTTAGTTTTCTCTTTATTAAGAGACCTCCTCCAACCCAAAGAAAAAATAAAGTATCAGGTCACAAGCTCTGAACACACAGGATAGATTTGAACACTAAGCCAAAACCCATTCAAGTACAAAACCAGATTCATTTCTTCCTGCCCTTCACACACAGCTCCTGCATTATTTAGATCTGTTGATTGTAGGCCTGCCCACCAAACCACCTAATCCAGAAATCTGCAGTATCTCCTAAGATTCACCTCCCTTCTACGCCCTTGACTCCGAGTCCTCATAATTTTGCCTCATAAATATTTAATGAATCTTCCACTAACACCTAGTTCAGACCTCATTATTTATCCCACACACTTTCACAAAATCTACTTAATTGGTTTGTCTCCAAGCACTTGTTCCTCCAATCCATCTTCCATACAGCCAGTTCCACTGTTCTCAGAGGACAAGCACACATGCAGTCACCTTCTAAGAAGCCTCCACTTACTCTCCCTCGCCTTCATCAGAAAGCCCCCGCTCCTGGGCATGGCCTAGCGAGACACTTCAAGGTGTTAGCTCTCCACTCACACTTCCCCAGCCCAATCTGCTAGCCCTGCCTCAGCCCACTCTCCAGCCGCAGTGGACCAATGAGGTTCCCAAATACCCCACACTCCCCTGTACCTGTGAGCACGCTGGTCCCTCCACGTGGACACCCTTCCCCACCTGTGGAGTGAATGAATGAGAAAGAGAACAAATATTGATTGCGTATATACTACATGACAGGTGCGCTAAAGATGTTGGGGACGCCAGTGTATTAGATACAATCCTCGACTGTCAGTGAGTTTATAGCTCAGGCCAGTGTTTCTCAATCTATGTTTCCATTATCGATCCTAAGGTGGAAAACTAAAATTTAACATTAAGTTTAGTTTCTCCAAAATGAGAGAAATTATTAAAGAATAACATTTTGAAAGATCGGGTTGAACTTTGGAGAATCACAAACCATTGTAATATCTCATGTAATTCACACACCTCCAACTCTATTAGATATTTTTACCCTTATTAATATATACCCTGAAATGCTAATCAGGACACTGATTGTGGTCATTTTCTCTCAAGCTAAATCAGAAAACAAATGATATACGTGAGCAGTAATCCAAAATGTGTTCAAGAGCAAAACTAAACCTTCTTTCTCCCATTTCATGCACTGCTCCTTCTATACTGCTTATTCAAAGAAGCTCCGTGTAAGAAATTGTAAAGAGCGCAATGATAAAAGACCAGAAAAAGAGTATTACATCCACCTAACTAATTTTTACTAATTCTTGAAGAATTAGCACAACCATCCCCTTAGAGAAGGTTTTCTGTATACCACCTAGCTGAGGTATCTACCACTTACACAGTTTCCTTACTCTGTGTGCATATTTCTAGAGTAATAATACTCAAATACTGCCAATGACTATTATTAGGTTGGTGCAAAGATAATTGCAGTTTTTGCCATTATTTGTAATTACTTTTGGACCGACCTAATAGGTTTCTTGACCATTTTCCTAATTACCTCCTTGAGATCTATTTTTACCAACTCTATGTCTCATATTCCTAAATTCCTAATCAAGTTCCTATGCTCCAACAGCGGGCACTGAATACATTCAGCAAATATTACGTGTGTGCTGGCAGAGGGCGTACGGTAGGAGTGAGAGGTAAGTGAGGAGGGATCAAGTGGTACAGCCTACAGCTAGGCCTCCTGAACATCAACAGCTGGCATGAAAAAGTGGGCCTCTATCAATGCAGAATGAGACTAAATCACTTTGAATCTGTTTAAGCAGCAGGGAGGCACAGGGAAATAACTATGTTATTATTTAGAAAATGAAATGAGTTTCTATGTTTTTAAAAAATTTCCCAACTATTTACTACAAAAGTTTTCATATATGTAGAAGTGCTACAGTACCATAAACATCTGTATGTTTCCCACCTGGATATACTAGTTTTCCATTTTGCCATATTTAATTCATCTCCATCTGTATACATTCTTTGCTGTTGTTAAGCAACATAAAAGTTCCAGACCTCTTGACACTTTAAGTGCCCGCTCCCTCAAGTTTCATATGAGGCTATCACTTTCATTAAGCACATAGAATACATTGTCTTCCTGATATTACAACCTTTAATAAATTAATTGCTATGACACTCTTTACACTATTTTCTTTTAAATTTGAAGCCTGAAGGTACTCAGGTACTTTGAAATCTTAGGTATCTCCTAAGAATAAGAAAATTCTGTAGAATCACAATACTATCATGACATGTAAACAAACAATAGCTTTTAATAATCCATATACAAAATTTTCCAGACATTTCAAGAATGTCTTTCATAATCTTTTCCCCCTAAACCACAATCCAATCAAAGGTTCACACATTCAACTTGGTTGTTATGTCTCTAACCTGTTCATCAAGGTATATTCATCTTTAAAACCTATCTTGACTCATATTTAAGCATCAGGTCAGTTTCACAAAGCTTTAAATCTGAAATACCGGTATGCCCTTAAAAATAAAGGCTTCCAAGTGTAAATATTGGGTTGTCGGAAAAGTTATGATGTATTTTTTCTCTGTTTTTCATTGCAAAAATGCGTCATGACTTTTCCGACAACCCAATACTTAGAACGCTTCTCCTCTGGTTGCTATGCTGTGATCTCCACGTTGTGTCACAGAACACTTTGAAATGAGGCCCCCTTTCCTGTCTAACAATCTGGGGTATTTTAATGGCCACATATACTTTAAATAATGTTCTATTTCTGTCTTCACAAGAAATCGGCAGTCTATCCTCAAGGACTGAGATGCAGCAGGGAACTGGAGGAAGACACCAAGGAAAGATTTCAAAGGAGTTTCCTCATGTGAAAGCACCAGCAAGACTCACCACTCTGGAACAACAACCAAAGAAACTTAGGGAATAAAGGAGACGCTCGGTTTACTACCCAACAGTTAGCTCCAGCCTCTCCCAGTCAATACAGGGCCCAGGGCAATCCTCGGGCTAACCTGATTATATCATGCCACCAATCACCCCTGCCACGGCCTAGGAGTTACAGTTAGTAAGGAGTCTGCAAGATTTAGTCATTTTTCATACCTGGCAAATTACTCCAAATATGCCTCTTTCAACTCTATGATCCCTAGAAATAGTCTAAGAACTTTTAAGAGCTGTCTCTTTTGAACCTAGGCAGTGTAGCAGCTATGGAAGCCGTAAATATAAATAACGCATTTCTGGTTTATTTTTAATTATTTTAAAATGCATCAACGATTTAACCATTATTTCCTCCTATCTATATTATTTTGGTAATTTAGAAAAATATCTGATAGATTAGCTTTAATAGTTACCATTCTAATTTCACGGTGTTGTTCAAATAATATTCCGTGATAACAAATGAAGGCGGCAGGGGAGAGACAACATTTATTCACTTTCTTGAGCATTTTACTCCTGGTAATGTCACAGTGATCATCTCTTTTTATCCTTAGGTTGGGAGAAATTATACCTAAGTTTTCTCAGGTGATTTTGTTCACAATTGGCAGCCAAAATCAGTGCTGAGAGCCACGAGGAACCTGTGACAGCTCTGTGGTAGGACAGGACTGGAACTCTGGGTCTACTGGACTGCAGAGCCTGTGCTCTCCACTAGGTGGATCATCCGAAGTCTAATTCAGAAAATTGCTATTGTATTCCATTTTCCTTTGTGGGAGACCAGACTGTTCAGGAACAATATAACTACCACAGCCGGACACTAAGCTGTGATAGTCTCCACTCTCCTAATAGGAATCATCACAGCACAGGCTCAGGGAAATCCAATCCTTTTCATGCGGGTGTTTAAGGTAAGTTAAAACCACTTTTCTAAGGCAAGACAAGGATCCCACTGACAACACTAACCGAGATGCGGAGCGAGCAACTGTTTGACAGCTAGGATATGAAGCTCTAAGACACCTGACAAAACAACCTTTAGAGAACACTCTCGGCGCCCTCTCGCTGAATTGACTTGTAAAATAAGGAAGGCTAAGACTTTCATGGAGCTCATGGGCTACACTGTCTTCCAGATACTGTGAGCTTTAATAAAATAGTCACTATGACATTCTTTCGCTGCCATGGTTTTCTTTTAAATTTGAAATCAGAGTACAAAATGAGAGAAATTATGACTAAGATTTTCAATATTTTCAAATGACCTCTCAATTAGCATGAATGATACAAGTACAGAGGAAGGTAAAAACTAAAAACATGGCGAACAGATGATCACAAATATAAGTTGTATCTGGCCTTGCAATGTTATAAAATGACCTGCTTGGGCACTTCTGTCCCCAGCTCTGAGAAATGGTGCTACAAAATTAAAAGCTATACCTCCATAAATATGGTTAGTTTCTCCACATTACATGGATTTGTGTGTGACTGGTCATTAGCATAAAAACATACCAGGCTTAGAATAGTACATAATTGTTCTCCCAAAAGTTTGTTTGAAGTCAAGGAGTATCACTCTTGGGAGTAGAGAAAGAAAAAAAATGATGAAGATGGAGATAGAATACAAACAAACAAAAAAACACACACGCACACAAAAGAGAACGACACATTCCAACCCATGTTGACACTCGGGCAGATCGACTTCCCATTAACATGCCGAATATCAGCCTCTATTTTCCTACTGCTACACAGATCTTAATTCTAGATGTCAGGAATCAGAGGGAAAGACACATCCCAACTTTCCCTAAACCTGGATGTGACAGCAGCGTCCTCTCCGAGCGTCATCGTCCATCACGCTGTGCTAGTCACAGGCAGTAAGAGGCTGACGGTTGTGGGAGAGGTGAGGAAGGCTGCAGCCCAGTGCCTTGAGCTCAGTGGAACGCCTATAAATTCCTCAGCTTGCACACCCCTGCCCATCCCACAGCAGAACTAGCGACAACACAAAGATGCTCCCCACTTATAACTCATTCTGTGCCAGGAAACCACATCACGGTGGTTTTCTTGAAGCTATAAGTCTATAAATCTAAGACATGTTTTGAGAGGTTGGTCAATTACAGATTTAAATTCAGGCCAAATGGATAAAGTCTTGAGGGTGTACTTCATAAATCTGGGAACGTTTGCCAGTTCTTTACATTGACCTGAAAAGCATTTCTTGAGTACACACGAAAGACGAAACAAAGCACATCAGACACAAAAAGAGCATCATAAACTACCTCCATTGGTCCTATTTGGTTGCTGATCTGGAGTTTGGGCTTGAGGAGAATAATACTGTGGCTGCTGGTAAGTATTTGAAGGGAAATACTGGGAGCTGGGGCTCCTCCTACACTCCCGAATGCTGGAGAAAGTCTGTGAGTGGGGAATTCCTCTTTGGAAAGGTGAACATCTTGGAAGACGGGGCTGAGGTGGTGGCAAATGATCAAAATCTTCCTCATCCTCCAGGCTGAATCGATCAAATTCTTGATCGCTACATGTCCCTTTTTTTCCTGAATTCAGTGACACACTGGAACTGTGTCTTGACACAGATGCTGAAGTGGAAGCATAATCTTGCCTGAGACCTATAAAATAACAAGAAATAGTATTGTGAGACATTTCAATCCAGCAAAATTATGTCCCAACTCATCAACTATTACAGGAAAATTTGTGCCACATGATTCAAATGGAGACCCATAATCTCGTTCTTAGTTTATTAAATCCCTAGAAAACAGATACATTTATCTACCAAACAGATGTCTAATATTACTGTTCTGTTTTGCAAAAAAGTTGCCCCCACTGCAGTGAAGATTAAACATAGGACTGCTACAATTTCCCAGTCAATTTTTTGTCAATTTCCCCAAATGATCCTTCCTGAACTCTGGAGAGATACTAGGAAGGCTACTTAGGAAAAACTATTCATCGTCATTAAAAACACTTTGCTATGAGTCAGACAATTAAAATAATCAAATCTCTGTAGAAGTAGGAACTCCTCCTGCTCCCCACCACAATGCTCACAGTCAAAGCAATGTTCGAAACCTGCAGTGCAAGTATTTTCTAACAAGGTCAACTCTCGTTTGTTCTTTGTGTTACTACTATTATCTTTTTAAAAACATACTGACATTCCAATACTGCAATAGTTTCAGGTCATCCTAAATGACAACCATCTGAAAATAGTCAAACTGGAAGTTTCTAGTTATTCATCTCATTGTTAATACCACAATTTTTTTAAAGTAGTCTATCCCTGACCACTTGACCTCTGAAAACTGACATCCAATCTTCTAGCCATAGAGACTTAGAGTTACTATTAGTTTACTGTTCCTAAATAATGATGTAAAATAATCACTTTTCCCCTCAAAATGTATCTTACTAAATTCCGCATAAGCATTATCATGTTTCTCATAGTAGCCTTGACTAATTCTGAAAGCGGGAAATCGTTATGTTCGAATGATACTTGGCTGTTTCTACTTATGTTGGCCTGAAAAGACAACTCCACAACAAGCCAAGCCCAGTTCTGTGAGCTACACTTTGTGTCTTTTGATGTCATTAAAATCCTTGAAGTAGTTCACACTCCCAGATTGTTTGTTTTAACTTTATTGCAGAACCAGGAATAAATTGTCCCCATTTCCAATGATCTTCTCTTCCGTAATTATTTATCCTGAGAAGTAAATTTTTATTACGATCAGGATAGACTCACATGCAGTGCTAAGAAATGCAGAGATCCCTAGTGCCCTCTGCCCAGCTTGCCCTACCGCTAACATTTTGCAAAATTATAGAATTCTATGATAACCAGTATATTGGCAGTGATGCAAACCCATCTTATTTAGATTTTCCCGGTTTTACTCATATATGAATATGTTAGTATCAAGTTTTATACAATTGTATCCCGGGTAGGATCAAATGTCTACCACCAGTGTCAAAATACTGAACAGTTCCAAAAACTCACAAAAAAATACAGAAATGCCTTGTGTTGCCCTTTTATAACCACACCCACCTCCCTCCTGGGATCCCACACCCTGTCTCCAACCTGTAGAAACCACTAATCTGCCCTCCATCTCTAAAATTCTGTCATTCCAAAATGTTATATAAATGGAATTACACTCTTGGGATCATTTTTTTTTTTAAGCTGAGCTATCCTGCCACCTGTTGGCAGCTCAGTGGCAGCTCAGCTTGGGCGGGACTCGAACCGCTGTTGCTCAGAGCTCGCACTCTTGAGCAAGCTCTTAACCAACTGAGCGACTCGGCCAGCCCTGGGGTCATCTTTCTTATGCTGAGCATAATTCTGTTCCTTTCTACTGCTGGGTAGTGCTCCTGGATACAGAAGTACCACTCTTTGATTAACCACCTACTGAGGGACATCCGAGTTCATTACAGTTTGGGGCTATTACAAATAAAGCTGCTCTGATCATTCCTGTACAAGTTTTTGTGTAAAAAAATTTCCATTAAGCTGGGATAAATGCCCAAGGGTGAAGCTTGCTGGGCCTTATGGAAACTGCATGTTTGGTTTTTAGGAAACGGACCGTTCCCACAGTGGCTATACCAGCAATGCCTTTCTACCCATGTATTTTGATCAGTGTATGTCCTAATGCCTTACGATGCTCATGAAAAGAGGAGAAGCATTTAACTGCTGCACCTACGAAGTCTGATAGTATGAGAGGAAGAATCTAATTGTTCACACATTACCTGGGAAGAAGAAATACCTGAAAACTCCCCACACCCTTGTACTTCAAGTAGAAGCCTCTAGTTCAAAAGTTTTATAGTATAAAAAGAACATACTTTCTTCTTGCAGACGAGCCATGATCTGCACATCAGTGAGGTCCTGTAACTTGTATCCCATGGAGATTGAGTCATCTTCTAATTCCGAAGTACTCAGCTCACTGTCTATAGATGACTGGGGACTGAGAGGGGAGCCCCTGGAGGTGTAACCTAAAAAACAAATGCTTATTATTTAGTCCAAACAACTGATATCTATTCATGCTTTATACTTCATTTGTTTTGTTTTTTTCAAATTCAATTTCCACAATTAAAAACTAAATCATTCTCTGCTATACACTAAAAAAAAAAAAACCTGTGAAGACCATGGATCTCATGTTTTGTTTTTTATCACAAAAAGGAAAAAAAAATAATGTCAAAATCTGAATCCCATTCGATAACCATATATCTAAAGGCACTGTATAAGAATACATGTTCACTTTCAATTAATCAGATATGCTGGTCTCTGGTGGTCATTATTATATATTTGAAAATTACACTTTAATTTGGTCCATTTTTAAAAATAGTGCTATAAATGAATATCACATATAAAAGGCACACATACATACACAGAAGCATATATAAACCCTTCATAACTGAGAGTAGAATAGTCACAGGAGACTTGTAGTAACTCATGAACGTGCAAAGGCAATGGCTTGAAATAAGAGAACCAAGGAAGCAAGGGCCCAAAGGGAGAAAACGGTAGGAATGGAATCGCACCAGTGCTGAGACAAATAAGGAAATGGTGGGACTTGCACCTCATAAAGATCTACTATGACTATTTTTTTTCTATGTAGCCTTGACTGTAGGAAAAGCTACCAGGAACAAGATATATAATAGGCTTATATTCTTGATTCATAATAAAAATTACTTGAATCGTGTTTGCCATTAAATTTTAAAAAGTACATTAGGCATTTGGAAACATAACGATATATGTAGATTTTTGCTAATGAGGGAAGACTGCCTACTACACACATTTAAGAGCAGCAGATTAATGGTGTTACAGTACAATCAATGCTGGCCCTTTTTGTACCCAAAGTAAGTATGCAGCACAAATTCTCCATTATGATAAGATGTCCCTCAAGTTTTTCAATGCAAGATGAATATTTAAGCTGTGTTTAGTAACTGAATGACAAAGCAAGCAGCTAGTCAAGAAGTTGAAATATTACCTGTTCTTTCAGGTGTTAGTATTGCTTTATTTGAGGTTTTAGAGAAGCTGGGTGTATTAATGCCATTGCTATAAGGGCTGAGTCTTGCAACAGGACTATAGGGAAAAGCCAGTGAGACATTTGAAGAGAAGAGACTCCGCCATCGGCTAGCTGTCACAGAAGCAGAAAATAAACAGCAGTGGTTAGCTATACGAAAGCAGATGTTGATTTGCCAGAGGGAGAAAGGGAAGTGGTTAAAAAAAATGAAAAGACAAAGCAACTTTTCATAAGAATATCTTAACTGACTTCCATTTATCTAAGAGAAAATGAGCAAAGTAAAAAAGGCAATTTGTGAGTTACGGTCCTATTTATAACTCCATTAAGAAAAAGCCAATCAGTCTGCCTTGATTAAAGCCAGTATTCCTGAATAACAATGAATGTTTGTTTTAAATTTCTACATTAGAAATGTTCTTTATTTTCTATTTCTGCACAAAGATTTAATTTAAGTATTATGTAATAATATAAAGCTAGAGTCAAAAGAAAAACTCAAAGCAACTTACAATCTTTAAAAGCTATGGGAAATGTTCTTAATATTAATACTATACACAAACTTGTATTTTTCCCTAAGGTTAATTTTCAACCCATTTAATATCAGAAAATGTTGATCAAAAGTTTTTATGGAAACTTGCTCTTAAATTATGGAACTAATTTTAAATGACTTGCATTTGTGAATGGCCTTGAGTCCTAAACCAGATTTATGGAAAAAGGAAACAAAATCACAGAAGGGCACACACACCAAAATTTAATGCCAGCTATTTTTATTGGCAGCTATGCAGACTAACTGATGATCTGTAGGATATTTTTTTTATAGAAAATAGTTTCCAAATTTCCAAATAATATATTGAACGTATATTATTTGTATAACATTTGAAGGTGGAATTATACATATTCTTACTTTAATACTATAAAATAAGGAACAAAAAAGAATTTTACCTGCAATGGGCAGATGATTTAATGTAAGAATCTAATTCTTACATTATCTCACCTGGCCTATTTATTGTATTTCCCTCCTTCAAAATTACGAACCCCTTGCTATTTCTAAGTTCTTGGGATCATGAAAAAGACCCCAAACTGTAAAAACTTAAGTCACACCAAACATCACTTACTCTCCCTTCAAGGGATACAAATAATTGTGCTAGTCAAAATCTGCTTTCCTCAAAAGCAATCATTTAGACACGTACTAAGGAGAATGAAGAGAATACATTAAAACTATAAATTAGGTTCAACTTCACTTAAAAATAAATACATTTATATTTGCTGGAAATTTTACAAAACCTGAAGAAACGTGCATAAAAAGGACTGCTTTAAAATGCATTCCCCAAATCACTTTAATGAGCAATGCTAATGAGCAGTCAAACAGATGAAACGTGTTTAAAAATGGGCAGTGGGTGGAGAGAAAGAAACTATGGGATGTGGGTAGTCAAGAAAATAATCAGCTCTAAATCGGGATTCTTAAAACCCTTGCAAAATATCGCCAAGGTTATTTAAAAAGAGCAAAATGTTTCCTTTTACTTCAGCAAGAATTCTTGAGATTTAAGTACCATCCCATTCCAAATGCATTTTCCTTATGTAGGTGAAAGGACCAGACAAGGAACCGTCTACATGCACGATGATTACGCTTTCAGAATTCTCAAGTTCCATGAAGGGGACACTGCCGCCCTGGTTCCTGACTGACACCAGTCATATCACTCATCCCATACGCATCTGTGGCTAAGCACTCTTCTCAGTCTCAGCCAGAGCAGGGACTTGCAGAGCTGGCACTCCCAGCCCCTTAACTTCTAGATACGTACACCTGATCCCCATATACACTGAAACACAGGGTTAATGGGCAACACACACTAGGAAGCTGTTCTCACATCTTCAATCTCCATTACTTGAAGTTTCTCATTAAAAATTCTATATTAAAAAAAGATCAGTAGTTCTTTGTGACTGCTAACTCGCTTAACAGATGATGTTATTTTATACCAGTGTGATCGCTCGCCAGGCAAATTACAGTAACTGCGTGATCTCACTCACAGATGCAGGCGACAACGCATCCCAAGTAAACAGCATTCATTTCTCTGCACAGTAACTACAGTGCCCCAGCCTCCCAGCACAATGGCACAGTGATTGTGGCTATGACAGCAAGATCCCAACTAGGCCCACAATTAGCATCTATGGCGAGAAAGAATGCTCTGCATTGTCCTCTGGCATGGCGGCTGTTAAGAAGACGGAAGAGGGTTATTGTGGGCAGGCTGACAAAACAGAGATGCTGTGCTGGCGCCCAAGGTCACGGTGGAGGAGGAGAGGGGAAAGGAGCAGAAGCCATCATATCCTACTTATTCTTCACGATGTGGCTGAAGGAATGTAACAGGAAGCATTTTTATAGAGAATAAAACAAACAAAAGGACCTTTTCATAGGGCCATTTTAAGTTTTTCAATCAATCAATGAATTTTGTTTTCCATACAAGGATGTTAAATTACTTGAGGCTCAGTGATGATCAAAATGACCCTAAGAAAGGAGGAAGACAGCTTTGCTAAAGGAGAAAATGAGGGATAAACTTCTGAACAACAGTTACATTTTCCTCTACTCCTACTCCAAAGCTCTAGGGGCTTCTCAAACTTGGGAGGCAGCCTGGACCCTGTATTTTTTCATTTAATTGCAACCCCTAGAATAGCAGAGAGTTGGGCCCAAACAGAATGATGCACTGATTAAACCTCATATCATACTTGGCAAGGTTTTCTTTCCCAAAGGCCTTGAGTTACACTGCCTCCAGGACACCGTTTCCTGCATGCTCTCTGCAGTTCTACTGCGACTTCCTTGGGAAGACACTCGCCACATCTCACCAGATTACTGTAGCCTCTTCCTTGAACTTCCAGCCACCAGCACAACCCTCAGCAAGCCTGCTCTGAACATCACTACCCAAGTTTTAGTCATATATTTTAACTGTTACTTTCTTCCATTAAATTACCATATGGCTTTTCGTCCAATACAAGATCTAGGTACTGCAGATCATCTCATTAGCACGCTTATCACTGCCACATATGCCATGTCCACCTCTGCAGTGTTTCCAAAACTGCCTTAAGAATATACTCTACTGGTTCAACTTTCTACTTAGCCTCCCTGTCTAATGAGCACTTTCTATTAAGATAAATGTTATAAATTACTAAGTTGTGAACTGACCCCTTATCTTTCTGCAAAAAAAATAACTTGACAATGTCTAAAGGTCTATTAATTTATTTTCTGTACATCCTCTAAGTTGCCTGACAAAAAATAATGTATCTGTGCAGTTGTTTTTGTACATCGTTAAGCGAAGTATGACCCCGCCCCCAAAAATAGTTTGATAAATGCTCCAGTGATAATATCAAGTGATGAAAAACGACAGGACAAGGTGGCATGATAGGTTTAAGGAAGTATCTAAATTTCTTTAATTCTCCACTATGAAAATGGTTCTTCTGGCCACAAAAAAAATTCCCAGAAACAACGACATTCCTGCCATGCCTTGATCATATTTACCTAGACACACAGTAAATACAATAAATATTCAAATTTTTGTTGAATATATGTTCCTATGTATAATCAAAATCAAATTTAAGAAGGTAGTATGACAATTCACATAAAAGGAAAAAAATAACTGATCTAAGGAAAATCTTAATGATAATCCTCAAAAGGTCAGTACTGCATCAACTAAAAGAGTTCAAAGAAAAGCAACACTATAATATATTCGGGACACAACTGTTTTCACTCTTTCTTCTCCCTGTAGAGATAGCCAGTTCAGTATCTACCTAACACAATGTCTGGCACACAGTATGCAATCAATACATGCTGAATGTGGTCAAAATCTTGGTAACTTCACTAATATTTCCTTATTTCAAACCATTCTACCATTCCTACCTTGCCATCTACATGATTTTGTCCAATTTCTTAAACTTACTACAATTTAATATATCTGAAGACAAAGGATTAGTCAAGACATTTCAGCCCAGCTAGAGGCTCAATGAAGAAATACACTGACCTGTAGGAGCACTTCATTAATAATTCCTAGTAACTGCTAAGTTGTTGACCTTTATGTGTGTGAATCTGCTAGTTTCCAGCTAAACGATTTTATATGACTAATGACTGGGACCCGTGATTGGGGTGACTAGTTAAACAGGAGTTGAGCCCACCATCTAGGATGAGATAGTTCCTGCAACACTGGATGCACAGTTCAAGAGAAGGATTATACCAAGAACACCAGTTGGCGGTAAACCATGTAGGAAAGCAACAGGTTAAGCTGTTGTTCAGCATCTTAGCTGTAGAGGGCAGTGTCACTGGCCCTCAAATGTGGGATCCAAACCGGGGCCCTCTGGCATCCCAAGCCAGTTCTTAACCAACGCGCCACTCGGCCGGCCCTATCATTTAAATCTTGAAAACAAAAAACGCTGTGTACCGTTGAGCCAAAAAAAAGTGAAATGCTCCAGAATAATTCAAACCCAACATTTACAGACCACACACAGAGTCATTCCTTCATTCAATATTTACCAACAGATACAAAAAATAAAAATAAAAATTAACAAAAATTCAAGGCAGTTTCCAGTAGTTATCCCAATAGCTTTCACAGATCCAACAGCACATAGTTATTTCCCTGCTCCAGTCATTCTGGGAAATGCGCCTGCCTCCTACGCTCCCACCTGATTTTTTAAATTCCTTTTCTATTCACTTAAGTAGAAACCCGCGAAGGCGGCTATCAAGTACCAGATGCTAAAGACACTGAGATGTGTAAACTGAGGTTACTGCTCTCCCCTCCTTCCCACTCCAATTTCTAAAGACCAGGTAGTGCAGAAAACAGGCTAAGATATGAGTATGATGAGATATGCGAAGTGCAATAAAACATTTAAAAAAAACTACTGAAAAATTACAGTAAGTTGTAGCAAAAACATTCTCTAAGTTCTGAGGAAAAATGTTCTAGAAGCTAGGTGGGAGATAGCAGAGTGCAGAAAATTTCTATTTTTTCACTTTCCCTAATTCCTAGGCAGTTTCACCTGTCTTTTCAAAAAGATGGGCATTATTTTCATGTTTTATGTTATCGAAACAATTTCATAGATTTAACTCAGATGTTACCACCTCAGAGGCAAAGTACTGAACCTTGAACCTTCAACGTTTTGATCAGAACAGGTCAACAGTTCTCACTTTTTTATCTACAGGCTATCTCAGAGGAAAGAAATGTCCCAAATGCCATTTTTAAAAAATATGGTTTCTTCAAAACCACAGGCTCCTAAGGTCATATTTTTTTTTTTTAGCTGAGCCATCCTGCCACCTGTTGGCAGCTCAGTGGCAGCTCAGTTCGGGCCAGGACTCGAACCACTGTTGCTCAGAGCTCAAACTCTTGAGCTAGCTCTTAACCAATTGCACTCAGCTGACCCTTAGTATCTTTGACTCTTAAATAATAAGATTCTTTATCACAGAGTCCTAAAAGTAAGGTGAAAGGAAGCAAACTTTCCATCCTTTTGTTTTTATCCTTTCTTTATACAAGAGGGCAGACAGTCTTCAGTTCTAAGCCAAACACTTAGCAGCAGTTCTCAACCTGTGGGTTGCAAACCCTTTGGGGGTCAAACGACCCTTTCACAGGGGTCGCCTAAGACCATCGGAAAACAAGAAGATATTTACATTACGATTCATAACAGTAGCAAAATTACAGTTATAGAGTAGCA
Source organism: Hipposideros armiger (assembly GCF_001890085.2). NCBI lineage: Eukaryota > Metazoa > Chordata > Mammalia > Chiroptera > Hipposideridae > Hipposideros > Hipposideros armiger. Next base: position 1,181,938 of record NW_017731569.1, read on the forward strand.
ACAAAAATAATTTTATGGTTGGGGGTCACCGCAACATGAGAAACTGTATTAAGGGATCACAGCATTAGGAAGGTTGAGAACCGCTGACTTAGAGGAATTCAAATACTTGGTCCTTTACTAACACTAGTTACAGAGCAGTCTGAGATCAGTGGAGGGATGGGAGGCATCATCTCTTTTTAATCCTTTTTATTCTCCCTTATATATAGGCAGGAAGTTTTATCCAGACCACAGGATTTTGACCTAAGCCCACAAACCACCAGGGTAGGAAGACCTTCATTTTCACAACCATCCTCTCCAGTATAAACTTCGTAGGTGATCCCATTACATCTTTACATACTCAGAGCCTACAGAAATGCTCGGCACACAGGTGCACTCAGATGTTTGGACTAAGCTTAAACAAAGGAATTAAGAACCTTAGGCAAAGATAGTGTTTTATTGGCTCACTCTTAGACACTCTGCACAGACTAAGGTATAAGTTTTCTGGAGAGGCCACACGTTTATATTAAGTAAGCACTGCTGACTTGAATCAACCTGAGTAAGCCCCCTGGAATAGTAACATATGGTTTGCAGCTTATCTGATCCACTAGTTTTATTGGGTAAACTTGAGTAGCATTAATTTCTCCACAGCTCTTCATGACCTGATAAATAAGCATATGGGATCTAGGAAGTCCTACTACTACTTTGAAACAGATGTTCAGAGCGCTCTTCCCCAGCAATACACAAAGTAAAGAGGGTAAGTTAATCATAGCCCCCACATCTCTCAATCACCAAATTAGGGCTAGAAAAACCTACTGGATAATTTGAATCTTTTCCCACAGTTTTAATTCATGCAACCTATGATGACAAATGCAAGGATTTAAAATTAGTAACCAACACACACACACACACACACACACACACACACACACACACACCCACACCTATTACCCCAGAACATTGTAGATACTCAGTATTTCAACTTCCAGTCGTATTCAAAATGTGACAATTCACAAAAATATGACTTCATACTACCTTTAAGAAACAGCTAATAAAAGAATTCATTTATCCATTTAAGTAATGCCTACAGTTAGTCAAGAAAGTCACTTTCAACATTAGGATTAAGTTTTAAAAATACATTAGGTTTGAAAGTAACCAGGGGGCCATATACTTCCAATGATTGGCAGATAAATGCTTAATAAATATTTGTTGAATGAGAGTTACAAAATTTCACCATGAAGGAGTATTACTTAAATACCATTTATTCCATAGGGATCAGCGTTTTATAATTGTTCTTGATCTGAAATTACTAGGTCCAATGTTTCCTAAGTCTTAACAATTAAAGTAACCTTACTGGCTAAACTAACTAGTCATCATAATTAAAGCATTAAATCTTTTCTTTTTCTCAGATCAGGTGCCAAATGTTCTTCTCACTGCCACTACCGGATCCTTTGGTGGGTCATCTCTAACCAGGACAATGGTCTAAAAGTAAAGCTGGAAAACGAGGGCTGGGAAGGGAAATTCTCTGGGTTGTCCACTTGCTTCCACTTAATCACTGATCAAGTTGAAGGTAAGCTGCCAGTTTTAAGCACACAGAAACCAAACACAGTGTTAGCCAGGATCGGAGTGGTCTCTACAGCTTCACAAGTCATAGTCACTTTCTATCTGCAGTTAACAGGGGAGATTAAAAAAAGAAATCTAACTTTAGTAGTAATTACACTTCAAAGGCATGTTTAAAAATTCCCCTTTATAGAAGCTATTTTTCCCTCGGGCCTGACTGCTAAGAATTAAATCAAATTTAAGGACAGCGACAATAGCCACAGAATGTGACAAGGGGGCCCGTGTGCAAGTAATAACTTCACTTGAAAAGAACACAGGAAAAGAGTGACTTAAAAATTTGTCATCGATGTGATGTTGTCATGTAGATCCTCGACAGTTTAGACCACAGCCATAATGCAAACTGTGACAACAGCTAGAATTACTTCCAAGGTCTACACTGCTAGATTATCTCAGGTCTGAAAATAGTGGGTTTGCCCTGCCTGAAACTAAGGATGGACTAGATAACCAATTACCAATGAGTACACCTGCCCTTGACCACATACAGTGTGGTAGGGAATTCCAGCCCAGTAGGCTAACAGAAAGCACCAAAAGTTCCTGAAATAGAATGATAGAAATGGAATTTAACAGTCCTTCCTATTCAGTACTACCTGGGCTAAATACTGTTCTTCCAGGGCAGGTCGAATGGCGTGTTGGTTAAGAGCTGGCTTGGGACGCCAGAGAGCCCCGGTTCGGATCCCACATATGAGGGCCAGTGACACTGCCCTCTACAGCTAAGATGCTGAACAACGGCTCAACCTGGAGCTGGGCTGCCGTGAGTCACCGGCGACGGCGTGGGCTGCAGCCCCTGTGGCAGTGGGCTGCCATGGGCTACCATGTATAGCCAGCAGCCAGCGTGAGCAGCCAGCAGCCGCAGTGAGCGGCTGTCCAGAAGCCGGCGGACTGATGTGCCTCGCCCAGGAAGAGCGCAATGATGGTGCCAACATGGGCCAGTGAAGCAACGTCCTCCACAACTAGACTGAAGAACAAAACGACAGCAACTTGTCTGTTCCCCTTCCCCGATTACCCAGTGCTGTTCCCCTTCCCCCAATTCCCCAATAAAAATCTTAAAAAGAAAAAAAAAATACTGTTCTTCCAGTCAGGACACAATGTACGTGGCTTTTATGCCAATGGCAGAAAAGGCCTCTGACCCCACTAATCTTGAGAGGTGGTAGAAAGTAAACACATAAATTTAAGAGTTCTGACAAAAAAATACACCACCTTTTTTTCTTGCTGTAAAACTAACCACTTTCATGATTTTTATTACAATATCTGCACATAGAAGAACACTGAAATATACACATGAAAGTCTAAAACAGCCAGGCCCACTTTCAGTTTTGTTTTGGAACTGGGGGCAGTTGCGTAGTTAGTGTATAAGTGTAAGTTAAGTAGACAAACCAACACACCGCCTTGTTGGTAGCCAACTCCCCACAGGGAAAAGGCTAGCCGTGCAGTACACACACACCCTCTCTCACCTTCCACCTCCATCTCCAGATACGGCAGTTCTATTTTACATGGTCACGGATTACTGTGTTTTCATCCTATTCCATGGCTGTGCTGAAGATAGCTTTAAAGGATCAGTAGATGGTAAACCACCTAAATGGGGCTCTTCAGTGTTTTGATATAAGTGTCATTAACTGAGGAACTGAATATTGTGACAGGTAATTGTTTGGCACTAGACCCTGACCACTAGCTGAAGATTATCAGAAGCCTTCGACCTCAACTCATTTTCTCATTTCATCTTTCTTGGCTTCTCCTAGGCCATCTTGTTGGCTACTGTTTTCTAGATCTCATGGATCCTTTTCCTTGTACTTTTCCACCATTAAAGCAGGGTGCATAAAATAACATTTTCTAAGTCTTTGCAAAACCAAAAATCTCTTCCAGTTGTCTCCACAATTTATGATTGCCTGGGTACAAACTCATAGTTTGAAAACATTCCCTTCAAAACTTTAGAAACAATATTCATTTTTCACCTAGCATCAAATATTACTTATGAATCGTCTGAGGTCTGTTACCACTGTAGGTAACTATGTCTTCCTTTGAACAGTTTTAGAATTTTGTCTTTAACTTCAGAAATTCAGCAAGGATGTCTAGGTGTAGGTCATTTTTAAAATCTATCCTAGTTCATGCTAAGCTTGTCTTTCTTCAACTGAAAGAAATTTTCTTTTGTTATTTATTGATACTTTCTTCCTCTCAGCTATCTTTTCCTACTTCTAAAACTATTAAAGATTAGAGGTTCAGGGTCTGTCGTCCATGTCCCCTAACTTGTCTGTCCCTGTCTCTCTGTCTCTCT
>NW_017731569.1:1185912-1210407 GCF_001890085.2 Hipposideros armiger
CTCTCTCTCTCTCTCTCTCTCTCTCTCTCTCTCTCTATTTCTCTCTCTCTCTCTCTCTCTTCCTTTGACTAATACAGATTAGCAGCTTGGTTTTTAGCCCTGCTCAGTCTTTTAGTATTTCCAAGGAATTAAAAATGACTAAAAAAAAAAATGATTTGACTGCTTCTTTTCCCAGCAATCTGTTCTTGTCTTAAAGATGTATTACTCTCTTAAATCAGAGAACATTAAGTTCTCAAAGTTTTCTATCCTCCTAGTTACTTGTTTCCTACAAAGTCAGTTGGTCTGTTTATTTTTTTTTCTTGCTATTTATTTTCCCAAAAAACAAGTAAGGCTTGTTTACTTGTTCTTATTTATGAACAATGACGAAGTTAATATGAAGAGGTAACTAGCATGAGCTTCCTTTGCATCCATGTAGATATTACCCTAATGGGCTTCTAACTTAGAAAAGGCAAACTGACAACCAGCACTACACAAATGGGTGGAGTAGTCCATAAACAAGCTTTCCATACAGTGCCTGGACATGCAACAGCGGAATGGCTGCGGACCCCACAATACAAACGAAGGAGGTCATTATCCTGGGGGTGGGATGCTTTCTAGTCCATCTTATATTCCTCTGCTTAGTCTAATGTGAACATCTCATGGTACCTCGAGCTCTGCTTCTCAGTGAGGGGTAGGAATCCCACCTTGGGTCTCTTTTCCTTCTTTAAAAATAGGGATCTCATTTTATCCTGAAGACTAAACATCGCCCCCTACTTACAGTCATCACCTTTGGCACATGCAAGAAACTCCTACGGCTAGGATATCCTTTTAATGATCCAACTTATCTAAAAACTCTACAAAAATAGAAGATAATACATAATACTGCATACACATATACACACACATGCATATGATTACACACTCAGAAGAGGACTATAAATTTGAATTTCTAAAGATCAATACTTTTACACACACACACACACACACACACACACACACACACACACACAAACTGATAAGAGCTCCAAAACTTGAATACATGAAACTTGTTACTATATAAAAATTAAGGCTCCATGTATTATAAATAAATGAGAATATCAAAGCCTTATGTTTTCAAAGTAAATTAAATATCATGAAGAGTTTGGCCACATTTTAAACTAACATTTCTCACATGTGGTCATACAAAAAATTCAGGGTGTTAATGAGAGAAACAGAAGAAAAAATTTCCAATTTAAAGAATTCCCCTAAAAAATGCTAAAGCCTAACTTTACTCAAACTCTAAAGAATTTCTAAAATCATTACTTCATTCTCCACATCTTTCCAGATTTCAAAAAAGGTTCCGTCTCGTAACACAATTCAGACAATACCCTGTAGCTTTCCTGTCCGGAATCATGTCACTTCTTTGCTTAAAATTATTTAAAAGCTTCACAACCACCTTAAGATAAAGTCCAGAATCCTTAATTGCCCTGAAAACACTGCACACCTCTCTAGTTTTGTTTACTCACTCAGCTCGCTTTCTCCCTCTTCATTTCCCACCTTACGCTCCCACCACAATGGTCTCACATCTCGAGTCTTGTCCCATCTCAGGGCCTTTGCACACGCTGTTTCTGTGGTCTGAGCTGTTCTTCTGCTCCCTTCTCCTACAGAGATACCTGCTTGACTCTTGCTGACTCATCATATGACATTCTTGTGAAAGCATTTCCTGGCCACAGCCCTCAGACTCAGGTCTGTTAGCATCATCAAGCTTGTTTTAAGGGAAAGGAAGAAAACGGAGCAAGGGCTGCTTTCTTTATAATCTGTTTATCGTACTAGACTATATACTCCAAAAGCCAGGTATTGAATTTGTCTTCTGTTATACCCTTAGTACCTAGCACTGGGCCTGCACCTAGCCAGTGGTAAGTACGTTTATTTCATGATCTAGCATTTGAATTGTCTCTCTGACCAAAGCTCAAATGTTTCAGAAAAGAAGAGTATACAAATTATTGCATAAAGCCATTTTATTTTGTAGAGGTCCCAAGAAACAGACATGAACACCTACCAAAATTTTGCTACCATAGAGGCACAATTATCAGAGTAGTATGAAAATTGTACACAACTACTTTGGGAGACTCTCTATTGTTTTATTTTTTCCTTATTGGGGTAGGTAACAAAATAGCCTGTCAATTATCTATTCGATATAACAAACATTATGCACTGTCATAAATTATTGCTTATTTTAATTAACACCTTCCATGGTAGAAATGCAAAACAAAAACAAAGCACACGGACACACATGGGATAGAAACTGCAAATTTCATAGGAGCACAATCTCAATTATTTGCCACTTGCTGTACTAAGTAACATTTCTAATATGGAAGCGAATGTTTGGGGGCTACTCTGAACATAAGAGCAAAGCAAATAAGTGACGGGAGCTCATAGCCATGACTGTGTGTCTTCCATTCCCAGCACATGGGAATAATAGCAAATGGCAAGAGACCCTGTCTCTGCACAAAAAGTTCAGTATGGTTCCAAATTATTTTCCAATGATAAAAGGAATCCTTTACAAAGCTTACCTAAAATGAACTGCACAGACTAAGTTTTAATTTTGTGTTCCAAATTTGACAGAGCACCTCAAGACTGGAAACATGAACTGATGGAGATAGCATCTTGGGCCATGCAAGGAGAGACTGGACAGAGTCCAGGAGACAGACACTTGATAAGCTTCTTAATGTCTCGGTTCAATCTGTGTGGCTTTTCCAAATGAAAAGGGCACCTTCAGGGCATCGGATTAGTCGAGAACTTTCTTCTTCATTGGCTAATTTTAGAGAAACCCTCCATCATAACAACTGAGACAAGAATGGGAACTGGTATCATATGAAGATAAAAGAAAAACTCAAAGAAATAATATCTATCCACATTTGCTTAGCACATAATCCCAGAGGAAATGAGAGATAGTCATAGGGTAACATGACCCAAGATAGTAATTGTGCAGGGCTACCCTATTTGTGAAAACTATACCCACACTCTTCAAATGTGACCTGTCCTGATTCAATAGTTATGGACATTCAAGTATCTTAAGGCAAGATAAGCTTTTATTAACTGGCCCCAAATTAACTGAGCCACATATTGGGTGTCTCAAATTACTTAGATAAGCTCTTAGATAATTATTTGGTTATTTAACATCCCGGACTCATGGCACGGACTTAGCAAAGATTCTAGATTAGCCTTATTCCAATTTAGGATACCATGTGAGTTAATGCTACCCATGAAAGTTCTGTGGGTGTTTGTTATTAATATTATAAAGGGGTATAGGAAATGGGAAAGAATATAAAAAAGCATATCAGAAATGGAATATGTATAGATCTAAGAAGAAACAGAAAAGGGATAGGCTAACGAGGTTGTCGTGAATTTTCTACTATTCCTAAACAAACTACATTCATAAAAATTTTCAATTTGAGATTTTTAACTCTAACAAGTATCTTTACTTATAGGTAGAGAACACAGACACCCCCTCAAAGAAAAATTTCTATTAAGGGCCGGCTGAGTGGCTCAGTTAGTTAAGAGCTCACTCAAGAGTGTGAGCTCTGGGCAACAGGGTCGCTGGTTCAATTCCCGGCCCAAACTGAACTGCTGCTGAGCTGCCAACAGGTGGCAGGATGGCTCAGCTAATAAATAAACAAGCAAACAGAAACACTGCTATTACTTTTCCATAAAGTATAAATAGCCAAACAAAGAGGATTCCCTGTATTTCTTGGTTCAGTTTTTGAATAAAGAGTTGCATATTAGGAATGTGCCTCTAGACTTATATAGCACTTAACATGTTTCAAAGTAATTTCACATTCAACATTTCCTGAAATCTAATAGCTCCGTGAAATCTGTTCAATGTCTCCACTCACTAAGTGAAACCCTAGAAACAAGTGGCATGCTCCTTATCATACAGTTACGTAGAACTAAGGCACTCTATGTCACTAAGTCTAACTACTAGATCAAAAACTCTCCCACCATATTCGTTCATTCAATAATTAGCATTCAACACCTACAATGTGATAGGAACTATTCTAGGCAATGGGAGGCTACAGCAGAGAACAAAACAGACTCAGATCTCCACCCTCAGAACTAACATTTTAATGAACACCACCATGTGACTTTTTTCTTGGCTTGGCTACTCGGGTACCACTTACAACACCAAATGTTCAATTACTTTGTTTGCTCATCTAAGGAATTTAAATGTAGTCAAATTAATAAACCACAAAAACCAAACATTCAGAACTAAAAACACGTTTGAAAAGTTACTAAGCTGTTGGCAACTCAACTTGAAATTGAGGTGTAGGCTCCTGTTCTCAGATGATTCAAAGTGGAAATTAACTTTGTTCAGACCATTTTCAAACAAGAAAAAGCAATCAAGATACTGAGTTTTGTCTAAGATTGCATATTCAGATCAGGGTTCAGTGTTTGGGGGGGAAAAAGAGAAAATATCAGTCTAGGTCTTCTTAGTTAACTTTATACCAATAAGCTGCAGATTTAGAAGTACCTTCAACAATTATTTTATTTTCAATATTACTTTCTGTAATTATCCAGAAAAGCCATTTATATTACTCAGATATATTCGGAAAGAGACCTGATATTTAAGATGTTACTATGTCTGCTTTACAAGCATGTTTATTTAAGGGCCGGCCGAGTGGCTCAGTTGGTTAAGAGCTCGCTCAAGAGTTTGAGCTCTGAGCAACAGCGGTTGGAGTCCCGGCCTGAGCTAAGCAGCCGCTGAGCTGCCAACAGGTGGCAGGATGGCTCAGCTAAAAAAAAAAAAAAATGTATCCCTTTCAAACATGTTTATTTAATCCCTTACAACTCTACAAAATAAATATAAATGTAGAAGAGGCTGAGAAAACTTAAGTAACTTGCCTGTGTTGACTACTTGCTACCTAAGACTATAAAGTATGACATTTTGGTATTAAAAAAAGTTTGGAAAAGGGGAAAATAAGTTTGGGATCCACAATAAAATAAAATTTCAATTAATTTAATATTCAATTAATTTTCCCTATGAGAATTTAAGGGTATCAGATACACATCAGTGATCTGTAAGAAGATATATACCTTACATCAAAGATAGTTATCCTAGTGTTACTTAAACACACACACCTTTAACCAATTTGTAAAACTGTAGTTATGGAGACAAAGCACTTCTTTTAGCAGTATCTTAAAAACGGTCATGATATCGGTGCTGTCTCCCTCTAAAATTAAGTCTTACAAAACATCACTTTCTTTCCCACCTTTTCTTCAGAAAAACAAATTTTCTTCGGTAGCGGGACTTTAATAAGCCTGTTTTCACAACCTCAAGACAAAACTTGAACCCTTCCCATACATTCTCCCATAACTTACCAAGTTTTGTTATATAGATCCAGTCAAAAGTTGTCAGATACAGCATGAAGGTTATTTGAAGACCTCCCAAATCAAGAACACGGGCATCAAAAAGAAAGCTAGAGGCCCTTCAAGAAGTTACAATCCAAACGAGTTCATTAGCAATTGTATAATTAGAGACAATCTTGGGAGAAATACTGTCCACTGTACCTACAGAAACTGAGTTTGACGAACCCTTACTCAGATATCTTCCTAGATATGCTTCTTCATTAAGCAGGAAGACAGCTAATTTGCAACCAAGAAGACAGCACAGGCTAAGCTCCTAGGGTACAAAAGGGGATGCAAGACCAAGGGACCAGAGGACATACAAGGTCCACCCAGCAGATGCACTTTGGCTCCTCATAACTACAGCCCCTCACCACGTGTTTACAGTGAGTTAATCTTTAATTTTTGAATAATTTTCTTTCCAAAACATCAGGGTCAAGAAATAGAAACCAGGTATCTCAAATATTTGCTCTCTAATAAGCAGCACCTTGCTGGAATCCAGCCCCAGGCTAACATTAAAGAACATTTCCCTGTCCCTCACTAAAGGACTGAGAGAGAGGATGACTTGACCCTTTCTTCAAATCTAATCTCTAATCTCTCCATGGCAGTGGATGGTCTCCCTGAACAGTCTTTAAATTCAGGGGTAATGTATACAACCACCAATCATTTTGTAACAAAATTCAGTAAGATACGTAAAAGCTGGTTATTTTAAAGTAAAACATGCTTGTGCCTGGGAAACACTGCTGCAAGCTGACCCTTCAAATGACGCCCGTCTTTCTGCTGGAAGAAAGAGATGGCTGGGAAGGCAAGTGGTGCAAAGACTCCACCCCATCTTAAAATATTCAAAACCAAAACTGAAATTATAACAGTAGTCACTGTGACACTGGGTTCGAAAAAAATTAAAACTTCATTTGTTTTAGCGACAACATCTATTATAGGTCAGGCTCCCTTCTGGCTGGTATGATCAACAAAAACAGTCCCTGTCGTTAGGCTACTGGTACTGAAATGAAGGGAAACAAGCCTGGTCTCAAAGAAAAATGCTCAACAGTATTTGTTACTCGAAAATGCTGATTGCTCAAAAAAGAAAATACTTTATTAAACAGTTACTTGAAACTTCTAAAACAGCGGTTCTCAACCTGCGGGTCGTGACCCCTTTGGGGGTTGAACGACCCTTTCACAGGGATCGCCTAAGACCATTGGAAAACAAAGAGATACTTACATTATGATTCATAACAGTAGCAAAATTACAGTTATAGAGTAGCAACGAAAATAATTTTATGGTTGGGGGTCACCACAGCATGAGGAACTGTATTAAGGGGTCGCGGCATTAGGAAGGTTGAGAACTGCTGTTGAAATATGGAACGTTCACATTATTCCAATTAAATATTGATGCTATATTATGAAGATGAAGTTAAAACTGTAATTTCTGAGTATCTGCTGTTAATTAGCTATCACTGGCAAAGGACCCCTTAAATTGGAAGACCATAAGAATTCTTTGATATGGAGGACTAAATACGAATTCTTCTCTGTTCTTTTACAAAACCACACTAGAATGACACCTAAACTTAGCCTAATACCCACATGGAAGACTGAATAGGCGAGGAGACCCTATCTGATTAAAGGGGAGGGGGCGGGGGGATCATTTCATTTATTGTAGAAATGAGAAAAACATAAACATTAGGTAGCTGACTTGGGTTTTAGCATTCTCTGCTCTAGGGGCCCACAGTGGGGTATAAGCCAACAAGGACCTGGAAAGGGTCTGGAATTAAAGTACCACAGAGGGTTCGGAGCTCTATGGGGAAGAAAAAACGGGACGACTTTCAAAGTCTACCAGGAAGGTACTAAAACCTTGGGGCTCTCTCCCCTGCCCAAGCAGCTGCTCCTCTCCTGTTCTTCTCAAAGACAGGTTTTATTACTTAAACTGAAAAGGAAAGCTGCTACAAGAGATTTAAGATACCTTACACAAATAAGGGTACCTTACAAAAAAAAAACCAGGAGAAATAAGTGAAAGATCAGTGCATACTGGAAGGTAAACTCAGTCTGTTTTGAACACCGTTGTATCCCCATTACCTACAATGCCTGTCACATAAAAGGTAGTTGATAAATACACAGAAAGGAGTTTAGAAGAGGGTTTTTTGGTTTTTTTTTAATCTCCAAGAAGGCAGAACATCAAAAAATATCCAGGATAGGAAACAGGATAGTATAAAATAAAATGTGAACATCAATCCAGGGGATTCAACATCTGACCAAAAGGAGTATCTAGAAAGAAAGAACAGAGAAGCTGGAGGGAAGGAAAGAATTACCAAGAAATAATGCTTGAAATTTTACAGAGCAAAAATTTCCAGGTTGAACTTCCCACTAACTGTCTACCACAGAAAAATGAAATTTCAAAATACCAGGAAGAAAAGATTCTAAAATACCTGTGGTATTTTAAACAGGTCACAAGAATCAGAAATGAGAATAGTACAGGACTTCAAAAGCAATCCTGGAGCTAAAATATACTGGAATAATGCCTTTTAAACTCTGTGGGAAATGGTTTCTAACCTAGAATTATATACCTAGTCCAGAAAAAAATCAAGTATAAGCTTGAGGGTACAATAAAGGCATTTTCCAGACATAGGAAGTTCTCAAAGTTTACCTCTCACAAGTCCTCTTTCTTCATCTACGTCCCCTAAAAAGGAACAGGAGAATGTATTCTACTAAAAGATGGAATAGAAGGAAAAGGAAGACTTTGTATCTAGGAAACAGGTGATACAACACTGTGGAGAGCATAGGAGAGTTCCCAGGATGAGAGCAAAAGGAAGTCCCACAATGACTGCTATGCACAGGCCTGCAGAGAACCAGTTCAGATTGGAGTAAGAGAACAGAGGACATTACCAGGAGGAATAGTTAAAAAACAAACAAACAAAAAACCTTGGTGGATTTATGTGTCTAGCCATACTGAGAATGCTTCATTTAAAGAGTTTGGGGATAAATTAATGACAAAGACCAAAAAAAAAAACACCAAGTGTCTTTTTACAATTAACTCTAGAAAAAACAAAAAGTTAGATGAAAAAAACAATAATAAAATATTACATGGCTTAGATATGACTATTTCTATTATAATCAATTGATGTGTCCTAAAATTAGTAAAAAGTTACGTGGGAGGATATGCAGAGAAAAAGTATTGGGGGGGGGGTGTCTTTAAGAGAATTAAACCTTCACAATCCAAAGCAGAAGGCCAATGGATAATGTTTAAAATTGGCAACTCAAGCAATAGCCATATAGGCATGGACTTTATAAATAGAGGCAAACAACAAAATCAAAACAAATAACTTTTGTTAAGTATTTACATTTAGGTAATAAATTTGCATTTAGGTAATAAAATGGGCATGGGAGAATGGCATAGGAATCTGCTATTTTCCTTGTAATACCCATAAGACTAATACTTTCTAAATCACAGACATATTACTTTATAACATATAATTTTCAAAAATAAAAAAAAAAATCATCCAATGAATAACCTACTACTGGGTTACTTATCTCATAATGGGATTGTGAATTACAGATCTTTGGAACAAAAGCATTTAGTCTCACAGCAAAAGAGGATTTAGATTTACACAAAAATTTAGCAAAAGACTAATTTTGGTTTTGAAATGCTAGTTCTCTGCTTAAACTCTTATAGGAAATGTAAATAAATTACATCATGAATAAAACTGCAGCATGGTAACTCATTTCCTCTTGACCTCACAATTCTGCTTTAGCCCCCTTTTCAATCAAAGGAAAATCAGATGATCAGGCTGACTAAAATCTCAAAAGCCACCAGCAACAGGGATTATTTACACCCAATTTAACAAAAGCCTCTCCTCTATTTTTTTTTTAATCTACCCTGTATGCAAATGAACTAAAGTAGGAGTTGGCAAACTATGGCCTCGGTGGCCCAAATCCAACCTGCCCCTGCATTTGTAATACCCACCAGCTAAGAATGTTTTTTACATTTTTTAGTGCTTTAAAAAATAAAAATATATTTTGTGACATATGAGAAAAACAAGAAAACAAACAAACAAAAAAAAACGATCACATGAAATTCAAATCCCCGTGTCCACTGATAAAGATTTATTGGAACACAGGCTCACTCCTTAATGTCTGCACCTATGGTTGCTTTCTAGTGATGGCAGAGTGTGTGGCCCACCAAGCCTAAAATGTTTACTATCTGTTCCCTTTCAGAAAAACTTGTTGACCCAAGGGCTAAAGAACTCTAGCTCTGAATTCCATTTTAAATAAAATTGAGCCAAATTCATATATAAAAAAATGTACATATACAAAGTCCCTGAATCAAGGGATGTTTGAATAAAGAAACTTAGGGATGGTCTACAAAGCCCTTGAAAGAGAAGAGTCCAGAGGGATTCAACAATTTGCTTAGGGTCACTTGGGTAAATGGGAACAGGATCAAGACTAGAGTCTCCTGACTCAGAAACAGCTGCTCCCTTAGATAAGCATCTGTCACCGAAGCTTTAGCCCTAATACTCTTTTGTTCCCATTCCACTCTTCAACCTTCTATTACTAAATCATTTATTTCCTTTTAGTTAAAATGTTAATAAAACACGCTTTTTAATTTGACCTTCCCCAAATATTTCAAACAGATTTCTCTTGATATTTCCTTAGGTCTGCCCAAGGAGCTGTATATTATAGAACGGGGGTCGGCAAACTGCGGCTCGCGAGCCACATGCGGCTCTTTGAGTACATACATGTGGCTCTGAAGTAAAATTGAAAATGAAAATGAAACTATCATAGTTTCATTTATAAAATTTTTAAAGGATTTAAAATTTTTCTTTATTTGTAAAAATATATTTATGGCTCTCGAATAATTTTTAAATTGTTGGGGGACATGATTGGCTCTTCCATCTCAAAAGTTTGCCAACCCCTGTATATAGAATATTGGTTAAGGGCAGGCTTTGGTGTCAGGGAGACCCGGGCTCTTGTCTCTGCCTGCCAGGGTATCACTCTGCCTCATAATCCTCTGAATTTCTCTGAACTTCACTTTCCTGTCCTCCTAAAGTGAGTATAGAACCTACCTCAGAAGAGTGCGGTGAGACTGAATAAAACGAAGGATGTCAGGAACTTCATGTACTGATTGTCACAGAATTAAGAGCTCAAGAAATGTTACCTATTATACTTTGTCTTATCATGTCCAGATATTTTATCATCATTCATTATCCCTGAAGAGCTTCACAGGCAGTGTTCCCAAACTTCAGTGCACATAAGACCCACACTGGTGAACCTGTCAATGCAAGCTCTCCCACTATGATTAGTTAATTTGGAAGGGGCAGGAATCTGTATTTTCAAGCTCAAGTGAAATTTGGGTACAGGTAGTCCACAGACTAGAAACAGTGTTCCTAGATAATGAAACAGATACTGAGGTTAAGAGACAAGCAAAAGCCTAAATAATCACAGCTTTAATGAAGTAGTCTACTTAATCAAAATAGCAAGGAGCTCAGTACTACTCACTCCTTTTGCTGTTTTTCCTTTTACAACAGTCTTAATTTGTTTTTAACTTATGTCGGGTTCCATAACTAATATTATATCCAATACAAAGATTATTTCCCAGTTTATGAAGGTTAGGACTTTCAGTTATACATCCAACTAAACATTTAAGAAACTCAAAAAGGTCAGTACTCAGATTTCAATAGAACCTCGGTTTTCTATCTTGGAATTCAGCCATATAGCCTTGTTACCATCTGCAGAGAATTTAAGACTGACTCATTTTATTTATTGGTATGTTTGCAAACAGAAAGAAAAAAAATACAATAAAACAATATGTATTCCTACTTTACAAAACAAGCTAAAAGTCTGGCTAAAAACAAGCAGGAAACTAAATATAGTCTACATTAGGAAACCTTGATGTGTAATACATGTGAAGGGAATTGCATGCAGCAGCCATACCTCAGGGTAAGGTTCTTCCATTTAAGTGTCTATTCCAAAACCAGCAACAAAAGCAGAGCTGACAGTGGCAAGAGTTGGTAAATGTAAATATACGGGTTCACAATTACCTTGCTCCAGCCTAAAGCACAGGGAGCGCCTGGCCGCTTCCATCTCCGGAGTCGGGTTATCTAGGACGTGTCTACACCATTGCAAAGGGCTCAGGGATTTCTCTGATGACGAGAATGTCTTTGAAGAGCCAACGTACAACCTTGAAAAAAGAAATCTACATTATAGGTATTATATAGGTATGTACAGATTACCTCTCTCCTAGAGAAAATAACATATATTTGACCATTTCTATCAAAACAGAATTCACATTTCATTACTTCAAATACCCAAATTACTTTTTCATAGGCAGATAGCCCCAAAAAGAGTATGGTGCTTTCTATAACTTGGTGGGAAGGACTGAAAAAAAAACCCACAAACAAACAAACAAAAAACACTATGAAACTATGTCTCAGAGAGTCAGAGGTTGGGGGTCCCTGTTATTGAACTAACCTTGAACTGGCACCATGATAATCTGACTACCTCACATTTTCATCTTTCTTGGCAACAGAATCTTACATGAATTTGGGCTGATGTATGTAAACATGACATAACAAATGAAGTAAATCTTACGTGCTTTTAAAAAAAAAGTCTAAAATTAAGTGAAAGTTGTTTGTTGATTCTCTCAACCTTTAAATAATCAGATATTTCCCGTCTCAAATCTATACTAAATTTGGTATGTGTTTCTTTCTCATTAAAGCCAAACTAACAGCTTTCGGGATATATGTTTGAGGAAGAGTTCTCTTCCAACATCTATATCATTACACAGTAATGGGTAGGATTCAAAATTACCACCATGAGGCACTATAAGTTAAAACAAAGGTTTCCTCTCATTGACATACTGTGCTAAGGTAAATTTTAGAGTTTCAGTGATAGGATTATATAAAAAAGTTTATCCTGAGGATTAACTAACAGTTAACTAAAAAAAAAAAAGGTGGAAAGAAAATTATAATCATTGGCTCTAGTAATTGACATTATTTCATAAAGCTGTATTCTAATTATAAATCTTGTTAAATAACTCCTTCCAAGTTACCAAAATTCTAATGAGCACACTTTCTATAAATAACATACTTCGTTATTCACTCTTTTACTGTTTATAGTCAGGACTTCCACCTAGCAGTATAATGCATCAGTTATCCAAGATGGTTGGGGAATGTACTATTCTTCGGTAAATTATTCTTTTAGGTCAGGGGTTGGCAAACATTTTCTGTAAAGGGCCAGCTAGGAAATATTTAGACTTGTGGGCACACAGTCTGTGTCCCAACTCCCTTGTTATAGCCCTAAAACATCACAGATGATATGTATTAATAAATGACTAAGTGTAGCTGTGTTCCTATAAACTTTAAAAGACATTAAAAGCTGAATTTCCCATAATTTTCACATGTCATGAAAAAGTATTATTTTGGTGTTTTTTTTCAATCATTTAATAATGTAAAAATCTAGCTGACCAGCCATAGAAACCAGGCAGCTGGCCCAATTTGCCTGTACGATACAGTTCGCTAACTCCTATTATAGATGAAGATTCTAAAATACTCTTTTAATCGACTTAATAGTAATCCTAACATATTATCCCCTAAGAGTGTGGACATAGTCCTACCTTCAGGAAGAGTATATTGATTAGTTAAATTCCGGGGCCCCACTTCAGCCTACTCTGACAAGATTATCATCTACCAATATAAACCCAGCCCTTTCACCCTCCCCTGCTAAAGGAGCCCTGAGCTGTCCAGCACTACGCAACTCTCTTTACACTCCCCAAGTAAAGGTTAGTCTAGGGCAGTTGGTCTCAATCTTTGGTGCATGACAATCTCTTAGAGGGCTTATTAAAACACAAATTGCTAACACATGATTGCAGGCAGGTCTAACCTTCCTGATTCAGTAGGTTTGGGGTGGGGTCCAAGTCCTGAATGTCTAACAAGTTCCCAGGTGATGCTGATTGCTGTCTCTGGGGACTACTCCTGGATGGATGCACTGGGCAAAGCCAATCATAGTAATCCCATTGTCCCATTTGCCCAATGACTTCTTTAGGCATAGGCCTGGACACAATCCTAGCCAATAAAAACTAAGGAGAAATATTCTGATAGGCAGTGGGCAAGCTTCTCCTCATTTTTAAAGGGTCACAAAAGATCCAATTATATGCTGCCTACAATATATACATTTTAAATATAAACACAAAGGTTAAAAGTAAAAGAGTGGAAAATTACAAAAAGCTATCCATAAAGAAAAGCCCAGACCCAGAAGATTTCACCACTGAATTCTATCAAATACTTAAAGAATACCAATTCTTCACAGATTCTTCCAAAAAACAGATGAGGAAGGAACACATCCTGACATATTCTATGACTCCAGTGTTACTCTGATACTAAAACCAGACACAGACATTACAAGGAAAGAAATTAAAGACCAATATCCCTCATGAACATCAGAGCAAAAAGTCTAAATATTTTAGCAAATTAAGTCCAACCATATATATGTAAAAGATATACTTCATCATTACCAAGTGTGGTTTATCCTAGGAATGAAAGGTTAGCTTACCATTCCAACGTCAGTGTAACTTACCATATATATACTAAAATTGAAAAACCATATGATAATCTTAATGCATAAAGAATAAAGCATATGATATCCATTCCTGATAAAAGCTCTCAGCAAATTAAGAAAACATCCTCGATCTTATTAGAGGCATCTACAAAAACAGGATCTATTAATGGTGAAAGACTATGAGTTTTCCCTAATATCAGGAACAATACAAGGACTGGAAGTTCTAGCTAGTGCAATCAGGCAATAAAGAAAAACATTTAGGAGCGACCGGTGAGCTCAGTAGGTTAGAACGCAGTGCTTATAACACCAAGGTTGCTGGTTCGATCCCCCCACGGGCCAGTGAGTTGTGCCCTCCACAACTAGAATGAAACCACTACTCGACTTGGAGCTGATGGGTCCTGGAAAAACACACTGTTCCCCAATTTAAAAAAAAAAGAAATACATTTAGACTGGAAAGAAAGAAGTAAACCTGTCTTTATTCACAGATGACATGATTGTCTATGTAAAAAAAATCTGAGGAGGGCCAGCCGAGTGGTGCGTTGGTTAAGAGCTGGCTTGGGACGCCAGAGGGCCTCGGTTTGGATCCCACATATGAGGGCCAGTGACACTGCCCTCCACAGCTAAGATGCTGAACAACAGCTCAACCTGGAGCTGGGCTGCCGTGAGTCACNAGGCAAGACAGTAACAAAAAGACGAGATAGCATGGATTTTTCAGTTAATAGTAAAGGAGGCGATTGGGATCCAATAATCAGCAGAAAGCTGAATACCACGGAGGAGGCCAGTTCATCCCCAGTCGGGTCAGCCTGAGCTATTAGATGCAAATTTCCGCCCTCGTGTAAATCCTTCACTCATCACCTGGCTCGGGCACCTGCTAGGCCACCGCGTCCGGGGCACTGAGGAGGGCCCCCTCTCTCTTCCTGCCCAGGCCCTCCTCGCCGTCCCCGGGGCCTCTAAGGCCAGGGTCCTGGGGCAGGTAGCAGAGCTCGGCCATACCAGGTGTAGTCGTCCTCGTCTCGCCAGGCAGCTACGCTGTCCAGGTCCAGCGGCTCCACCTCGTCCAGCAGGGTAGGGGACGGCGAGGGTGGCGCGGTGGCTCCCCCCGGCGGCGTCCCTGCTCCCCCGGGCTCCGGCCCGCCACCCGCGCCGAAGAAGCCAGTGGCGGGCTTGAAGTAGACGAAGGGCGCCTCGGGGGGCTGCGCCAGGCTGCAGAGTAGGGAGGGCGCCGGGCTGGGCAGGCAGTAGGTCCCCGGGAACGCAGGACTGGTGCTGCCACTGCCGCCGCCCCCGGCGCCCAGCGCCAGTCCGAGCCCCAGGCCCCCCGAGGAAGCCGCGGTGGCTGGGGGGCTCCGCGGACCCAAAGGGCTGCAGGCCCCGGCGGGGGGCGGCGCGGCGGGCGGCGGCGGCGGTAGCAGCAGCAGGTGCGGGGCGGCGGCCGCGCTAGCCGCCCGGCTCCGCAGCTGCTCGTTCTGCTTCTCCAGCTTGCGCACCAGCTCCTGCAGCTTCTTCACCTCTAGCTCCGCGTTCACCACCGGCCCGGAGCCCGCTCCGGAGCCGCCCCCCGCCGAGGCGCATTTCACCTGCTCCGCCATCATCCTGGGCCTGGAGGGCGCCGCAGCCGCCGGGACTTGTGCACCTTCGTGCTGGCTCCTCTGGCCGCAGGGAGGCTACGGCTCCTTCCCCGCCGCCCCGGCCCGGGGAGCAGACCACGCTGGGGCTGAGGCCGAGTGGGCTGCTCGCATCAGCACCAGACTCCAGCCTCCCGCCTAGGCAGCATCCGCCGAGCTGTTCTGCACATGCTCAGAGCGTCTCTCCAGTCCCCTGGGCGCCTCGGNAAAATGCCTAGGAGACCTGATTGGCCATTCTTTAACCAGTGAACTATCATCAAGCAAATACTGACTCTATAAATTCACTGTTTTCCTTGTACACATAATTCTTGGGCCAAGTATTGTCCAGGTTGTTAATAAAAGGTGAATAGTTATACTCTGCTTTACTAGAAAAAATAGACTTACATGAAAAAACTTGTAAAATGTGCAACGATTAATCCACATCTGTGAACTTTCTTTCCTGAAGACCAGATACAGCAGAAAGTATTATTCTAAACAAATTACCAAATATTAATTTTGTTTAACTTGTTAGGATAAAATCATGATAAAAATGCATGAAAAATTGCAGGTGATACAGTTAACAGTCACTTGGTCCATATTTTTTACTTTAACAATGATGCAGTTGTGATAGGGAGACAAAGATGTCCTCCAAGGTGTTCAATTAAAGATAAGTATGGAAAACGAATCTGTATATATTTGCAAATTGATTTGTATAATTATGTTTTTACCTTGAAGGATCTACAGAATGTTAACAGGGTTACCTCTGAGTTATGATAGTAAATTGAGGATAAGCAGGAAGACTTGCAACTTTATATTCACTTCTGTGTTTTGACTTTTTTTACAATGAAAATGTAAAACTTTTAATTTTAAATATTTTTTAAATAATCAGGTATATATAATCTACTACAGTTGTTTATTAATAAATAGAAAATAAAAATAAGTTGCCTTTCTGCAAACCAATCAGGGAATCCAAAGGAAAAGTACCCTATGAGACCACAAGACAGGGACATACATAAAATAGTTTGCAGTGATGAAGTAACTATAGAGGACTCTGCAAGCATTAACAAGTGGATTAAACCCTGTTGATTATTTGTTCACCAATAGACCAAAATATTGCAATACAAAAATATCTTAATGCACAAAATTCTATGATAGAAAGTTTTCTGTAAATCAGGTGACCTTTAAAAATATTTTAAGTCCATTCCACCAAGATTAATGATCCCTCCCTGTTTTACCACCTGGGATTCTAATCCTAGGTTTGTTTTGAGGAAGACACAGTACTATAAATACTGTCCATTTGTCTGAAGAAACATTTGTAAAGTGTCAAAGCAATGATTTATTTATTCACCTATATACTTGAGTAAAATTAGTAAAACCTGCTACAATTTAGGTTTACTTCAAAACATTTTAAGTGCTAATAGGCTAATCCCACTAAATAGGTGATTTTTTTGAAGTTAGTTATTTTAATGCTATTTTGCTTAAAAAAACAAACAAACAAACAAACAAAAAACTACAAAAGCCAAGTCTAGATATCAAGTACAAGCAACCAGTGGATAGTTAAATATAGTAGAAATAATGCTAAGCGAAATAAGTCAGACAGAAAAAGTCGAGAACCATATGATTTCACTGATATGTGGTATATAAAACTAAAAACAACAAAGGAACAAGACAAATGAAAAAACAAAAACTCATAGACACAGACAATAGTTTAATGGTTACCAGAGGGTAAGTGGGGAGGGAGAAGTCAATGAGAGTAAAGGGGATCAAATATATGGTGATGGAAAGAGAACTGATTCTGGGTGGTGAACACACAATATGATATATAGATGATGTATTACAGAATTGTACACCTGAAATCTATGTAACTTTACTAACAATTGTCACCCCGGTAAACTTTAATTTAAAAAAAAAAGAAATATTAAAATTACATCAGCTATATATACTATCACCAATCTAATAACACTTCGTAACAGTATAATTTTTAAGTGCTAATATTTTAAAGCATAGAAATGATCTCCATCACAAATACAAACAAGTTTCCTTCCACTATTTAAGTACATATCTTCAGAAAAGACCAAATGGGGACTAAATCTGTCTAAACTAGTATGACAGTGGCATGAGGGCTTATGGTTATTAGTGGTAACCTAAGAACCACCATGACAGCATTTTTCAGTACCATATTCAGGCTGAAATTGAGATTACCATACAGCCTGGGCTTCATAAAAATAAAGATGTAGCTTCTAAAGAAAGGCTTAAAGTCCCATTTAATGGAACTTTAATGGCTTAACGAAAGGGGTGAGCTGTTTTGACTTTTACAATGTGAGCTACTGGCACAGCTGCCCAAAAGTAAAGTACTAAGGGGCATGAATGCCTTATACTTGAATATTCTCCATACATTTTGATTCTCAGAATCAAACCAATTAGTTAACATACTTTACAGTCAGAGTTCTCACATAAAAGAGTGTACGGTGATAGGAACACAACAGATCCCAGTAGGAAACCAGCAGTGTTCTCCATTTCCCATTCCCTGTTGTGCAATCATGCAAGAGGAACGCCAAGTAAGGAAAACTCAGCTTGCAAAAATAGGAAGGGTCCTAAATAAAAAGAACCCAAGATAAAAGAACAAGTACAACTATTCTTCAGGCCACTGCTATGTAGAGGTGAGTGCTGTTCATTTTCCCCGTATGAACCCAAGTTCCACCCTATCTGAAGCTTCTACTCATCTGACCATATCCCACTATTTCTAGTGACTGAAGAAAGCATATTACTCCATGAGCAAATAGCATGAAAAAATGAATAATAAATTAGAACCCCCTCCTCCAACGCTATTCATTGATGGAAAGTAGAAAGTGCTAACCTGATTTCAACTGAATAAATGCTTCCAGTCTCAAGTTTTCTGATAACGTAAAGTTTCTGAAAACTAAAGTTTCTTTCATCTCACTTTTCTTCAATCACTAGTTTATTCAACAAAGCTCCCTGGTTACCAGGCAATAGAGTGTCTTCAAGTTGCCTACTACATTCCCTGAAAAGCTCTCATTTTGGATACCATTACTAATAGGTAAGCCAGTGAGGTCAGCACATTNAAAAAAGGAAGTGAAAGTCGAGAAGGACTGGGTATTCAAATCACAGTAAACTTCAATATCTAGAACATAATGAAAATTTGAACAAAATGGAACAATGACTTCAAACATGAAGGAAAATTATTGACTTATGCTTTTATACCCAGTTCAACTATGACTCTTGCATGAGGAAAGAATACAGACATTTTCAAATGTGCAGGATTTCAAAGTTTACTTCTCAGAGAGAGAAGTGCCCTTTCTCAGAAAGCTATTGGAGGCTGTGCCCCACCTACAAGAATAAATGAAATACAAAGACAAAGAATTTAAGAAACAGGAGATCCTTCATAGGCAAGAAACCTAAGGAATTCCCATGACAAGAGCACTAGGCATCCAGCCTAAGGAGCAAACTATAAGGACTGGAGCAAGGGGCTTAGGAGTACCAGAACGGGTGGCACTACAAAATACATGTTTAAAAACAGATTTAAGAGATTATCAAATGTGTTTGACCTTATTGGGGAATTTTATGGCTCAAATAGTGTTTGGATAAATAATTAATAAGGGATTAAAGAAAGTGAAAGGGGAAAAGAGACAGGCCATTATTAACTCTTAGAGGAACACAGGGTTTAGAGAAAATAAATGTAACATGCAATTAATAGGGCTCATCTAATAACAATTATAAGCATAACACAGGAATTAGATATGATTCAATACAAAAATTATTTTTAAAAAACATTTCAGAAGGGAAAGGCAATATGGTGGTTTGTGGGTGAGGGGAAGAGAGCTTAGTCTTCACATGCCAAAAGAAGTCTACAGGTGTTTAAGAGCATGCAGTATAAAGACTGTTTAGAAATAAAGAACAAAAGAAACAGCTAGAGGAGTCTAAAGTGATGCCTGTGTGGAGGACTCAGAGATAGGAAAGAGTAGAAAATTGCTGCTATTCTGTAAAAAGCCTTGCTATAGATGAGTTTTTGAACTACTCACATTCTATTTATTGTATTACTTTGATAAAACTTTAGAAGCACTATGCAAATATATGGTATTATGGGAGGTGATCATTTTCAGAGTCAGTCTCCAAACAAAGTACCCAGGATAACTTTGAGCCTACTGTGTCTATGGCTAAGGCCTAGAGCTGGATTTAAATCAAGTAGAAAAAAGGCAGTTAGTTATAGAGATCACGTAGCTACAAATGCCTTGAGAACCACTCCTACAATTTCCAAAATTATATAAGCAAAGTAAAACCTGTACTTCTCCTAAAGGGTTCTAATCTTTTAAAAAACGATTTTTTAAAAAAATCACCTTATTCACTGTCATTACAGTGCCAGCAACATTTACAATATCCTTTATTGCCATCATTAATACAACATACCTCCTAGTGACTTATAAACTACTCCTCCAACTTCTATAGTTTCATTGATGGTATATTAGAATCTGGCAAGAATATATGAAAAGCCTTAGTCTAAAACTTGAGAATACTTCAAATGTTAAAAAAGCTATCCCTTGAGTCACACTCTAATTATCTTTAACTTTGCTTCAATAATTTCCAAAAGCACATGACTAGAAACTCATCCTTCTCATAGGATCTCCTTTTCCAAACATTTCATATTCTAGGCCACTGGACTTCATAAATGTACTAACACTGAGAGGTCAGAAATAATACAAAGCCCACCATATGCTTCAAATGAAGTATTACAACTGTCTAGAAAAAAATCTCAGTTATTCTCAAGTAAATATTTACTTCTAAAGTGATACTTCTGTAGATAACACAAAAACAAATGGTATAGCAATATATACAAAAAAGACCTGTCATTGAAAAATAATATGTGACAATTTTCAAGTGATTTTAAGAGCTTTCAATGACCACAAATTTTATTTTAAGGAAAGCTAAAACACCAGCATTGATGAGCACAATCAATCAATCTCTAGTCAAATTAAACAACAGTGTTCAATTCAATAGCACCTGCTGGGGTCAGACTGGCCATCCACTGCAAAAGAAACTTACCACCACTAAGCTATTAAAAGGATACACGAAGTCCAAATTTGACTTACTGAACGATCCACAGCCGACTCCCCACTGCCTCCACAGTTAGATCTAAACTTCTATTTCAGTGTCTCACTGCAGCATTTCAAAGTTATTCATTTTAAAGACACATGAGCACCTACTTCAGTCAACTCCATTTGCTCCTAGAAAACCCTGCTGTTTTCAATTAGCATTGTCAGAAAGTGAAGCACCCTCTGGTCTTTTCACTGAAAATCAATTATGCAAAAAAACAGTTTAGGTGGTCTAATTTAGCCGTGCCATATGTATAGTACAAGGTGTTCAACAGCTTTGATGAAGAATTGGCAAGGAGTGTAGCCAGCTGTCCAGGGTCTTGGTGTTACACATGGAAGATACACATTCATTCATTAAATTTTCCTGAATGTGTGCATATCACCATTTTTCCTTTGTATAATTATGAACTTTTCTCCTGTCCTTTCCAGGTGGGCACATTTAAAATCCCTGCCACATCCCTTTCACAGAAGTCTCAATATTCAGCTAACTGCCACTCCATTAAAATAAAGGTCTCCTTACATGCCCTGTGTTCTATATATTAACTGGAATATTTTTATCTTGGCGTTTTCTGAATACAGACTTGTCTTTCTGGTTGCCATGTGCAAGACCTGACTTTCCCCACTGCTACGCTAACTTCAGAGCTGTGCTTTCCCATCTGTTTTCTCCAGTCCATTCTGCTTTCAAACAGTACAAACTGTATAAACTGGACTTTTTCTAACTTTCACCATGATGCACNAAAAAAAAAAAAAATCTGAGGAAATCTACAAAAAAGATACTAGTACTAATAAGAGAGTTTACTAGCAACATTGTAGGATACCAGATCAATGTATAAAAGTTAGTTGTATTTCTATATATTAGCAATAATCAGTATTTTTGAAATTTCACTTATCATTTACAATAGCATAAAAAACTGTAAGGTGTTTAAGGATAAATCTGACAAAAAATGTCAAGACGTGTACAATGAAAACTATAAAACATTCTGAGATAAATAAAAGAAGATATAAATAAATGGAAAAAAAGAATGCTCATGGGCCAGAAGAGTAAATATTAAGATATCAATTATTCCTAAATTGGTCTATTTAACAAAATCCCAATCAAAATCTCAGCAAGCTTTTTGTAGAAATGTGAAGGCTGAATCTAAAATTCATATGGAAATGCAAATACCCTAGAATAGCCAAAACAACCTTTAGAAAATAATGAAGTTAGAGAACTACTGCTGACTGAGACTCATGACAAAGCTATAGTAATGAAGGCCGTTTCATATGACATAAAGATAAATGATCAATGGGAAAAAAGGGATGGGAAGAAACAACCACACATATATGAATACTGACTGATTCTTGACAAAGTACAAAGACAATTCAATAAAGGTAGTCTTTTGAACAAATGGTGCTGAAATAAATGGATATCCATATGCAAAAAGTAAATTTTGATCCATACTTGCTATATCCAAAGTTAACACCAAACAGATCACAGACAAAAATGTAAAACCTGAAACTATAAAATTTTTAGAAGAAATCATAGGCAAAAGTCTTTGTATCCTTGGGTTCGCAAATATTTCTTAGACACAATTTCTCATACTGAAAGCATAATCCATAAAAGAAAAAAACTTACCTATTGGACTTCATAAAAATTACAACTTTGTTCTTTGAAAGACACTATTATGGGAATGAATGATGAACCACAGATTGGGAGAAAACATTTGCAAATCATATATCTGATAAAAGAACTTATATGTAGAATACATATAAAAAAATCTGCAAACTCAGTATTAAGCAACCCAATTTAAAAAAATGGACAAAAGACATGAACAGACATTTCACCAAAGAAAATCTGTGGATGGCAAACAGCACATAGAAAATATGTTCAGCATTAGTCATTAGAGAAATACAAATTAGAACCACAATGAGATACTACTATACATCTATTAGAATGGCTAAAATTAAAAAGACTGACCACAGCAAGTATTGGTGATGATGTGGTACAACTGACATGCACACTGCTGGTGGAAATGTAAAATGGCATAACCACTTTGGCAGAGGTTATGGCAGCTTCTTAAAAAGTTAACATACACCTACTCTGCTCCACTCAAAAGTCATTAAGTATTTGGCCAAAAGACATGAATGCAAAGACTTATTTGTAATAGCCCCAAATTGAAGACAACCAAATGGTTCATTAAAAGATGAATAGATAAACTGCTGTTATGTCCATACAATCCAATAGCTCTCACAATAAAAAGGAATGAACTACTGATTCATGTAACACAGATGAATTTCAAAATAATTATCTTGATTGTAAGAAGAAGCCAGACCAAAAACAAACAAAAATGAGTACATATTATATGATTTCATTGCTATGAAAATATAGAAAATGCAAACTAATCTAGACGGACAGAAAACAGATCAGTGGCTGCCTGGGTTGAGGTCAGCCAAGATCAGGAGACAGGGAATACAAAGGGACACAAAGAAACTTGGACACTTGGGATATAGCCACTGTTTTGATCGTGGTGATGGTTTTATGGGTGGATACACATGTCAAAACCCATCAAATAGTACATCTTAAATATATGCAATTTATATTTATTTCATTTATACTTTAATAAAGCTTTAAGATAAAAGTCACAAGACAGGAACTGGCTGCTTCCTGCTCCTCAACGTTAAGACTTGAGACTCAAGTTGCCATCTACCATGTAGAGGAATAAGAGAGAAGCAGGTGTCACAGCCCTGACAGAAATAAGCCCCTAAATTAGTCAAGTGTGAAATTTCCTTATCTTTCGGCTTTAAGTTAATAAAATGTCCTCACTATTTAATACACATACAAATTCATGTCACCATCTGAGCCTTTGCTTGTTCTCAAATGCCTCTCAGCTGCCATGTGAAACCAGTATCTGAAGCACTGTTCTGCCCATTACCTCTGGCATCGGAACGGACAACTGCTACTATCTTCCTCTACTAGGAAGCTTCCACCAACTATTATAACTTGCCTCCGGATTTCAGATACCCGCCCCAAGATTTTTTTTGGTTGAGCTTTTGCTTTTTGCATGTAGATGATATGTTCCATGGGAAGATTTCTTTAATCTTTTAGGGCTTACATAATATAATTCTTTCATTTGACCACACAGCCTCACAACATAGTCAAAAGCAGTACCCACTTCCCACAGGCACATCTGATTGTTAAGTGGCCCACTCTGCCATCTTCATTTCTCTCTTTCATACCCCACTGTCCATCCATTCTATCTAGTACTTATGTCTCACACTTACCCTGAAGTTCATAGAACATGGAGATGATCAAGTGACTAAAAGTAGGAAATTCAGTTGGAAGTCTGCATAAGGAACAAATAGAACCCCAGATCCCCCCTCCACCCCACACAGCCAAGTCCCACTGCTCCTTCTCCATCACGACCTAAGACCACAGGCTTACTATGTGGATAGACTGACCCAGAGAAGCTCTGACTTCAGACACGCCAGATTTAGTTGAAAGAAAGATGAAGAACCTTACTGAACCAGAGAAACGAAATGAAAGTCTACCTGCTAACTGGTTAGAACCCGAGCCTCATTTCTCCCTTTACAATTCCTAGAACTGACTGCCTTACTTATATCTCTCAGGAGTATGGAAGGTTTATGTTTGGAAAAACAGGTGAACCCAAGAGAAGACCTGGAGATACTGAAACTTGAATGCTACCCACCCAATCACTTAGTAAAGTGCACCAGCCAGAAAGCACCACCCATACATAGCTTTGGATCAACTTCAATACCTCCTTTGGGTATGAGCAAACAACCAATGACACCAGATAGTTGGAATATTCCTTTTAAACAAAACCCTAAGACTAAAAGTAGAGGGGAAAAAATGAGAAAACGCTGCATTCATAAAAAAAAAA
>NW_017731569.1:1218393-1221687 GCF_001890085.2 Hipposideros armiger
GCACTTCCTCCCGCAGCTGCGGAGAGTACGAATTGCGCGCTTCTAAGAAGCCGCTGCTGCAGGTGCTAGCCCAAGGGGAGCGCACCTCGCGCCCTCTGGCTGACTACCTTCCAAGAACACTGTTATGCTTAACGACATTATCCGCTAGCCACTAGCTAATGAAACCTATAGGAAACAAAAAGGCTAGGGGACAGTATCGTAAGAACCGAAAAGTAAATACGTGGAACAGAAAGGCTTTGAAATGATGCTATCAATCCACTAATTGGTGATACAGAAACAAAATGGTGGGAGAGGGGAGGCCGAGGAGAAAGACGAAAGCCCCCTCACTAAGAGAGGGAGAGTAGCCAGCTGCTGAAGAGCCACTGAAGTGTTCACTTCAGTTTATTTGAAAATAGTCTAATTTGAACTATTCTATTTACCACCAATGTTTGCCCCAATAAAATGATCATTTTTCCATACTATATATTAATATATTTATTAAACAAAAGACTTTGAGAACCATACTCTGCCCAACACCATTCTAAGTCTTGACCATGCAAGCAGCAAATAAAACGGTCAAAAATATGGGAGACACAGGAGTAAAATTGTGTGGTGCTCCATCTGTTAAATAATATACAAGCTATTAAGGTCAGATTTGCTGAGGGACAAAAGACAAACAGAAAACCTCAGAACTCTACCTCAATACCCCTAATCTCACCTTCAAACCTATTTCTTACATCCTGTGGAAAGGATCAGCAAATCTGCTTTAAGGAGGAGGGGAGGAGGGCGGAAGGGCTTTTATGAAGAAGAATCGAATTAAGTTTCATTCAATTAATATTAACTTAGCATTTTGAGTGTTTAACACAATCAGAGGGAAGTCTGAGATTTTATTATGAGAAAAGTCCATAGAACTAGTTCTCATCCTCAGATGATAAGCTATCTAGTGAAAGTCCCTGCTCGGGGGCCTCAGATACCACCAATCTTCGTGACAATGTTCCCCATGGCTCTGGAACAGATCGCACATTGTATCAGTTGGTTTTAGATATGGCTCTGTGCCTTCCTGCTCTGAAACACTTGTGTTTTCTCAGTTGTCAGCCTATATCTCTAGCTTCTGTGTGAAAGGTAGGGGTTCCGTATTTAACTTGCTGAGAGAGAGCTTCCATAAACCCTGAACCTTCCTCTCTGGTGTCCCAGCTTGCTAGACCACCACCGAACCACCTGTATCACCCATCACCTTTCCAAGTTTCGGTCCATCTTCTGGATATTCTGGTTATTACTAAAACCTGGAAAAGTGGAATAATACTACCGAAAGTCCTAAGTAAAGAATCTATTGAAGGATTTTTTCCGCATGCTCAGTGGCAGATGCGGGTAGCAGAATCCCTGCAACACAAAGAAAGGGAGACGACAGACACAATGAGAACAAAGAGCTGCTGGGTTCCACGTTAGTAAAAGAAATTGGGAATAGGCACAGACTTGGGAAGGCAACAAGAATCAAGATGTAAAGAAAAGCAGCCACTTTTCGGCAAAATTTAAACACTAGAGGAGAGAAATAAACAGCCTGCTTCTCAAACCGTTTAGCCAATATGGGCTATAGAATCCATCCATGCAACCAGTAGTCAGGCTTTAGAACTGTGTTCTGGTAGTAACACTTGTCATAAAAATCTGTTGCGTAAAAACAAAGCATTCATTGAAATTTAGACATAAAAGAGAGATAAAACATTCTGACCTAAACTTCTAATCTGCATTCTTCTTCTGGAAAGACAAATTTGCCCTCTTCCTAACTTTTAAAAGTGTGAAATGACTCATGCCTAGAAAATTTTAAATCATGTCTTTCCTTTCGACTGAAGCACCTCTTTTTTGCCCCCTTCTGTGAATTGCACATGTACACACACCAGAGACACTGAAAATGCACATGGATTTTAAGTTGGTATCTCCAGGATGCCAGTCTCTTCAACACATAATTAAAGAGGTTGATGGTGTCAAGGTTTTAATTAAGCAGTCTTGATTTTTTTTATTTTGATGCAAATTTGTAAGCTTTGTGTTTTGAAAGAAATTGCACATACAGTTGCTCAATTTTAAAATATTTTTATTTTAAATGAAATATATGAGGTGAATTCAGAGGTTTACAAAGAAGATATGAAAAATGAAAGTGCATGTCTCATCAAAAACTTCATGATTTACAGATACATTTGAAACACCATAAGCTCATGAGAAACATCCATATACCACACATTCAAAACAGATAAATACAAGTGTATTTCTCCAGGGCACCTCAGAACTGTGGTCATTCTAGTGACATTTTTTAAAAATTAAAGTTTATTGGGGTGACTGTTAAGAGACTAAGTAAGCATACTTTGATTTGTATTTTTCACATATACCTCTAATAGTATCTATAGACATCAAATTGATCCAGCCACAGAATTGCAAAAGCAGCATAGTTTCTTCTTGAGTTTGTAAATCTAATTTTCCAAGGAAACCCAGGAACAGCTTGTTATTATCCCAGTTTTACAGATGTCCTAACAAGGTTAGGTTACTTGCCCAAGTTCAGTCATAAAAATATCGACAGTCCTTAACACAGTTTTTAGTGGTCCAACCACTCCCTTCCTTGTATACCCTTTGTCTGAGAGTAAAATTCCTCTAGGAGTAAGCCCCATATGTTTGAAATGTAGATTCAGCTCAGTGGACATACCTTAATATGAGCACTACATTCGCTCAAGTTGATAGATCCAATAACTGCAAGAAAAAATCACCTATGTATTAAACTAAGATCCAAGATCCTGGACTATGTTTCCAAGGTGATTCATCTGGACTACAGCGTTTGCTTTTTTGTTTGTTTTTGCATCTTTGTGGAGGTTTCTGTTTATCCACACAGAATAGACTTGAATACTGTGGGTCTCCATTGCCCTGTGCACAGTGTTTAGCACATAGCAAAGAAACATTGAAATAGGTTTTTAAAACATAGATGAATAAATTAATAAATCCCCAAACTCTGGCTGAAATTTAGATAAGAATCTAATTGTTGATTTCCATAAACTCCATTTAGCACATGGTAACAACGCAGTAGGATTACAAGGCTTTTTGCAAAGCCCACAATAATTGATGATTTCACTTCTCACCCAATTAAAAGCTAGAAAAATATGTGCTACATCTAATGTGTGTATTTTCAGGTAAGGGGATAATGCAGAGAGAAAACAAAAATGCATGAAACCAGAATTTATGTATGTATAGGCATACCTCATATTTTGTGCTTCACTTTGTTGTGTTTCACAGATGTCGCATTTTTTACAAGTTGAAGGCAAAACCACCCCCACCCCC